>NC_050576.1:96746223-96921223 GCF_011100635.1 Trichosurus vulpecula | reverse complement strand
CTTCAAAAGTTGCTAAAGCCCAAACATTCATCATACTGAGACCAACCTGGTAATGAAATATTTACTTCAATAAGACAAAACCTGAAATCTCAATAAAGATAGTTGGAAGATCCACATTATAGCTTATAATTACATGATACTTTATATTGTCTAAAGAACTTTTATATACACAATCTTATTTAACCTTTACATTCATGAGAAGCAGGTGGTAGAAGTATTTAACAAATGAGGACAGCGAGTCTCAGAAAGGCAAAGTGATTTAACACCACAGGATTATAGATATAGAGTTAGAATGGCTATATTTACAATCTATTAAAGCCCATTAAAAATATCTCTTAGAGTCCATCAAGTGCAACCCACCCACCCCTCCTACCAATGTGTGTGTTTTTTTTTAAACAAACTGAGGCACAAATAGGTTAATATACCTATGCAGAGTCGTTGGCCTAGTAGGTAACAGAGGAAGAATTTTCCAAGGCCTAGGGCCAGGACCCTATCCATCCTTTAATGCCCATTTTCACATAGCTACCAAGTGGCAGAGTCAATATTTCAACCCAGTTCTTTGCTAATCATGGTTAAATGTTCCTTCCTTTATACCACACTGCCTTTTTTTAGTCAAAAAATTGGCATAATTCTCCAGAGGCAGCAAAGATTAGATGCAGTGGAAAGCTGTTTAAAAAAACAAATTGGCAGCATGAACATTGCACACTCCCATGGACCTTGGTGACTGTTTCAGATAAATCTTTTTGAATTTCTGATATGAGCAACTTGGAGGAATAATAGCTGTTTTCATTTTCTAATCATGTTGTTTAAAAAGAAACAATTTTGATTATTCAAATTACTGTTTGTCTTTTCCAGGACGCCCATCCTGAAGCAAAAAGAAAAAAACAAAAACAAAAAACCCCAAATATATATCTAATTAATCATATAGCTAGAAGCAATGTACTCTGAACTTAGTGAACAATTTGAATGCCGCACCTGAAGGTTATTTTTAATTAAAGATGTTCTGTAGGAAACTCTAACCAAATGTATTTGACTGTATAAATATACCCTGTTGCTTTACTTGGCTTTTCTCATTTGTCTATTTGTGCGATTTCACTTTGGCCATATCTGCTCTCTCTATATGGCAAAGTACCTAAAAAATTCCACTTATCCTCATGCTATTGTTTTCACGTTGCCAAACTGGATATTTGGAAATCTATGAACAATTGAATCTTTCTCTTTTGGGCCTGGAGCACTTTTTTTCTGAATGTCTCCTTTGCCCTTTGTTTTTTTTTATTATATTGAACCATATATATGTTATCTTCCACAGAAGTCTCATCATGGAGGGTGTAGAGTGACTTTAGGTTCTTAATGGCCATGCCAAAAGAATGAAATCACTAGCAGGTTCTTCTATGCTTGAAAGACTTAGCAACTGAGCCAAATTTATAGGAATATAAGTCATTCCCCAATTGAGAAATGGTCAAAGGATATGAACAGGCAGTTTTCAGAGGAAGAAATTAAAGATATCTATAGGCATATGAAAAAATGCTCAAAATCACTACTGATTAGAGAAATGCAAATCAAAACAACTCTTAGGTACCACATCTCTCCTGTCAGATTGTCTAAGATGGCAAAACAGGAAAATGATAAACACTGGAGAGGATGTGGGAATATTGGAACACTGTTACATTGCTGGTGGAGTTGTGAACTGATCCAGCCATTCTGGAGAGCAATTTGGAACTATGCCCAAAGGGCTATAAAGATGTGCATACCCTTTGATCCAGCAATACCACTTCTAGGGCTATATCCCAAAGAGATCAGACAAATGGGAAACGGACCCATATGTACAAAAATATTTATAACGGTTCTTTTTGTGGTAGCAAAGAATTGGAAATCAAAGGAATGCCCATCAATTGGGGAATGGCTAAACAAGTTGTGGTATATGAATGTAATGGAATACTATTATGCTATAAGAAATGGGGAAGATAGGGACTTCATAATAACCTGGAAAAACCTACATGATATAATGCTGAGTGAGTGGAGCAGAAGCAGGAGAATATTATACACAACTGCAGATATATTGATTCCGAGATGACTAACCTTGATAGACTTGGCTTTTCTCAGCAAAACAAGGTTTAAAGACAACTCCAAGACTCATGATGGAGAGAGCTCTCTATATCCAGAGAAAAAACTATGGAGTCTGAATGCAGATTGAGGCAAACTATTTGCTCTCCTTTTTTTTTTCTTTTTTGGTTTTGTTTCTTCCTTCTCATGATTCATTCCATTGGTCATAATTTTTCTTTACAACTTGACTATTGTGTAAATAAGTTTAATGCAAAGTTACATGTAGAAGATATATCAGATTCCATGCTGTCTTGGTGGTGGGGGGAGGGCGCGGAAGAAAACCTGGGACTCAAAATCATGTAGAACTGAGTGTCGCAAACTAAAAATAAAAAATCTTAATAAAAAAGGACTTAGCAAACAGTCAAAAAAAGCAGATGTCAGCTTCCTTAGCCTGTAGACCCAACCTAAAATCCTGTTACATGGCATAGAACAAGGGTTCCAACCACTCAGTCCACAGGTAGCATGTGCTGCCAAACAAGATTAAAATACACTTGGGAAATATTTAACAAGATAAATACAAATATAATAGGACATTGATAACATTCATATGTGGTTTTCTCAGTCAATAGGCACCCACAGGGATCTGTAGGTAAGGTTTAATAAGCCCTTTTTTTCTATTTGAGTTTGACACCACATCTAGAATCATTCTTTGTATGTTTGTAGGGAAAGTTGCAAGATTCTTGAGCCACAGTAAGACTAATGATATGATTTGTAGAATTTAAAGAATAGTCACAACAGTTTCCTTTACAATTCCTCATATTTGTCCACATTGAGGGGCACTGTCTTGCCAGTTTTGAAATTCTATCCGAATCATGTGTGTGGTACCTTTGAAGTGTTATTTTGTCTCTTTGTAGTTTTTGTTTGCTTGAGAACCCACCAAGGTAAAGGATAGGCCAGCCTATTATATTGTGTTCTTGCTACAACCTGGATAGAATTTTCTTTTTATTTACTGAGGAAAATGAAATGAAATCTCAAAATCTGCACATATCTAGGCTTATAACTAGGATTAAATAGCTCAAACTACTTAACCTTCAACAATTTCTGGTAAAATCTCCTCACATATAAGTGATTCTGAGTGTCTGCTGACCTTCTGTTTAGTAAATATAGCAGTAAAATGTCTTCCCCAAAAAGGAGGGGTAGAATTACAGAACTCTAAACTTTGCACACTTCAAACTCCTTTGTACACATTTAAACACATAAACACAAAGGTAATGTTCATTCCATTTGTGTCTTTTTTATTTCTTGTTATTGGATATTTACAAAGAATGGTGTCTTTTCATATCACTTTGGTCTGTTTTCTTTCCTTTTTTGTAAGACATTGATAAGCACTGGAACATGGAATTTAAAAAATTGTCCTGGTCATGTCTACTCCTCTAAACAGACTTCTAAGTGATCCTGAGAACAGGGAAGATCAAGAGCTTGTGCAAAGAATGGGGTCCATGTCCACTGGGCCTTCAATTTCCCATGAAAAAGGAAGGTAGTTAGAGTTATTAAAGTCATTTCTGGCAGACATCTTCCTGTCCGTGTTGTAAGATACATTTGTAAGCCAGTACTGCAAAATGGTTAGTTGTCCATGATTATGTATTCACACCAGATATTTGCATGTGTCAGGGGGTTGACTCTTGACACTTCATTTGTCTGGGACCTTAAGTCTGCTTTAGTATTCTAAGAAAAGCAGTTGCTGAGTATTCTGAGATAGCAGTTGCTGATTTGCACATGAGAGGGCAGCTGCTCATTATTTATATGTGACTTACTATGGAAGAGGAGAGGAGGGAAAGGGGAAGAGGAGGAGGATGGGGAAGGGAAGGGGAAGAAGGGAGCAAATGGGGGAAGGGAAGAAAGAAGAGGAGGAAGGGGAGGGGAAGAGGAAGGAGAAGGAGGGGACAAGGAAGAAGGTGGGGAAAGGGAAAAAGAGGAGTGGGAGAAGAAGGAGGAGGAGGAGGAGAAAGGGAAGGAAGAGTGAAAGGAGAAAAAGAGAAGAGGAAGAAAAGATAGATGAAAAGGAAGAAGAAGAGGAAATGTCTCTGCATTGTATCTATTATGGCTGAAAGCTGGTAAAAAGAAGAATCTTGCCAAAGGTGCAGAGTTGGAGAGGCTTTTGTCATTATTAGGATAAGGTTTGCTGCCTCTTCCTAAAAAAACATAACACTCAGCTGAAGGTAGTACCTCTGTCTGGAGCTTGAAATGACAAATACTTTGAATTTACTCAAAATATTTTTAAAATTCCTATTACTGTATCACAATGTTTCCAATCAGAAATTTCCTTCTGAATAAATCATAACAATATATGGTAAATAACAAATTGGAAATTCCTATACATACATATATAGCATCTGTCTATGATATAAAAAAATAGGAACAATATTTACAATGAAATAAAAGGAAAACAGCTACCTCTTGGGTAAATGAATTTCTGAAAATAATCATGTCCAGTTAAAATGGAAAAAAAAGAAATTTATTGCGCTTCATTTATATTTATAATACATGTTATCTCACACTGGTCCATTCAAAGTGCCTCATCTAGCCCATGGGATAGTCAGATTCAAACTTCAGCAGTCTCTGACAGGCAGTCTTCACTAATCTGTTTGGGATCACATGCCATTGGGTGATAACCCCACTTAAATGATAGTTACAGTGGCAAAGAACAGGGAGGAGTACTTATCTCCAAAGCCAGACCTCCTGATTCTGTTCAACAATACATAATTTAACCTGGCTATAAGGATTAAACAACAGTGTGCAAACTGAGTAAAGGATCCTTCTTTCATTAAAAACAAAGTCCAATGCTGAAGCCATAGAGATGACAAAATATACTTTACTCTGATCCATTTTGTCACTAACCATTGTTTATACAATGCCAAAGTATTTGTTTTAAAATTTGCATCACCCCTTCAGGAACCAGAGTTAAAGCATCATTGACTGCCTTTCACTCATTTTAGAAGAGAATGAAGGAAGAGGAGGAGGAAGGGAGGGGGAAGAAGGAAGCAAATGGGGGAAAGGAAGGAAGGAAGGAAGGAAGGAAGGAAGGAAGGAAGGAAGGAAGGAAGGAAGGAAGGAAGGAAGGAAGGAAGGAAGAATGAAAGAAAGAAAGAAAGAAAGAAAGAAAGAAAGAAAGAAAGAAAGAAAGAAAGAAAGAAGAGGAGGAAAGAAGGGAAGGAAGAAGAGGAAGGGGAAGAAGGAGGAAAGGAAAAAGGGAAGAAGGAGGAGGAAGGGAAAAGGAAGAAGGAGGAGAAAGAGGAAAATATTCAGTGAAAAGCTATTGGCAACCAGGAGCAAATATCCCTCATTAGCAAACTTTTCATCCATGGAGTCATTCAGATAAGCAGTGAGGTCCTCTATCCAGGCATCTGCCTTAATTCTATTCCTCACCTTATCACTAAGGAAATGGTGAGAAAGTACATTAAGGCAAGTATGTCACCCCATGAAACACCTGCCAATATCTATCATTACAACCACCAGCAACAAATTCACTCTTCCCATGTTGGGGGGGAAGTACAGAGGTTCAATGATGGCTCTTTAAATGAGCCATCTATTACCATTCTTTTTACTTCTTCAAGATAGATGAGCCTCCAGGTGGAGGCTAAGCATACTCTTGGGAACCACACCATTCTTAAGATGAAAAGATGCAAAATATAAAATAAAAGTGTTCACTGCATCTAATTTCTGCCAGGGTGCTATATTCAACTGACCTACTAAGTTGAAATCAGATGTTGTATTTAGCATCACTACCTAAATGTGCTGTATGGCAATTCCTAGCTAGAGGAGAATGTTCTCCTCTGCCTTTATAAAAAAAATCTCCTGGTTTTGAATGTGGAATTGAGTGGGAAGTACCCTCTTTTCTGTCCATCAACATATAAGGATGCACATTTTGTTCCACTAAAATGTAGCCTTGCTTACGTGGCAATCTCTTTCACCTTGTCCAGCTTTTTAAAATGAGCCCTGAAGTTTCAGTCACCATGACTACATCATCCATATATGCCAGGATATTTTCCTGTCATACATTTCATAGCCCAAAACTGTCCTCATCATAGTGCAGATCACCTGCTCCAGAGTTACATTAAAATCTATTTGTTAAACTTGTAGAGAAGCCTTGCCTTATCCTCTACACAAATGTCCATATTTAGGGACAAGATATTCTTAGAATAGATAGAAGTTTTACTATCCAGATACAGTTTTTACATGTGCAACCCCTGTCCCAAAGTCCATTGATATGGGACTCTCTCCTGATCGGTAGAGATGAAGGGTCTGCCCTGCATATGGTGAAGGGTGAAGTTTATGAGAAGTGAGACTTCAGTCTTGGCCAGTACCCCTTTGGGGACTCTCTGAGGCAAGTATACATTGAATAATTTTCCATCTTTGAGAAAGAAGATGGAAAAGGTGAAACCCACTTTAGGTTGCTGAAGGAAAAGACTGAGAAAACATGAGAGGAGTGAACTGTTTCCATCATGTCCCTATTACCAGCATGTTACTCTGGAGACTTTGAGGAGTTCTCTCTTGGGTGAGATCTAGTACATTCTCTCTCCCAATGAGAGAGTTCCTTCACTCTGTATTGTCTGGCATATATCTTCTTACATAAACCTTCTCTGATATCTGCTTTGCTTTTGTTTGGATAAGTGGACTTCCATGCTATTCTCTATGTGTGTTCATGGTGGAACTGATATTAGGTGGGGGAGGGGTCAAGCCTTAGATATGGAGCTTGGGATCCTGCTTCCTCCCCAAAATGACAAAGTGATCGGAAGTTAGCTCATATTTGATCACATGCCCTAGACTAATAATACTTAAGGGAGGAGACATACTTCTAGGCCAGTACACCCTCTCTCTGAGGAGAGCAGAGTGGTGGCTTCCCGTTCCAACCTCCTGCTTCCTCTCCTGGTAGGAATGAAAGTCTCCCTTGGAGAAGGGTAGGGGGAGAAGAGGCAAGACATTTCTATTCTGCCTCCCTTCAAGCCACACTCAAGAACAGGCCTCTTGCCACAAGGTGGCCTTTTCTATACAAATATGGCTCCATATCACTACATATGACATTGATATTCTCGTTACACAGACCATCTCAGTGTCAGCCAGATGGTATTATGTGACATTAAACTGAATGAATTTGTCAGATACAACCAAACCATCCTGTAAATTCTCTTTTTATATTTAGTGTCATGGATGGTGGACTATAACAAAAAATTGTGTTCATAGCAGCAATCAATTGAATGAATGAAGTATTTATTAAGCATTTGTTATGTGCAAAGTCCTAGGAGCTGGGGATACAGGCAGAAAGGTAAGATAGTCCCTGCTCACAAGGAGCTCATATTTTAGTGGGAGAGTTAATACATGTGGAAGGTTTCAGCTGCAAGCCAGATAGAAAGGTCTCATGGTCCTTAGGGTATAACTGCAAAACAAATAGCAATGCCTCTTTTTAATGTCATTTCCACTGATAACATCATATAAATTGGCACGAAATTCTTTTGGCCCCTGCTGGTGCATCAATTCCTACTACTCCAATCCCCACCTTTTTTTAAACTGAGGCAAATCTCTTGGCCATGATGTTACCTAGGAATATTGGTCTCCAGTCGGAGGGCAGATTCTTGTCAACTTTCTTATTATGTTAGAATGGTATTACAGATGTGTGATACATTACAAACAATTGTAAAAATGCCCTCTCTAGATACAGTACCTATTGCTTTCAAGGAGCAAGCACAGTTGAGCAGTAGAACATAGAAGGAGAGAAGCAGATTAGCAGGTCAACAATTTTGAGATGTTCTGCCTAGTGAAATTAGTTCAGCGCAATCAGGATCAGGCCATTTTAACTCTGGAAACATTTGTTTAACATGGGAGCTATACTTGTCAAAAGACTTTTATGAATGGTTCCTGAGACAGAAAAAGGGTATCATATTATACAATTCCATACTAATAAGTTGCCCACCTAGCTGCCCCTGATGTGCCTTACCACCCTAGAACTTTAAGTGTCTGTACATCCTCTCCATGTACACTATGCGCATTGGTCCAAGAGCATGACCTTAAGTTTATAGGTTGAATGTTACATAAATATTAATGGCTGATTTATTAATAGGAAATATACTAATGGGGGCTCATGAGGAACTGTGTTAGTAGCAATAATTGCCCACAAAGGTTACTCTTAGGCCCCTTAGAGTAGCGAGATACAGCAGTCACTCTCCTTCTGGGGAAAGCACAACCTGCCAACGTGGAGGCAAGTTGAGGAGATGTAAGCCAGAGAGAGAGAAAGACTAAGTGTCTCTGTGGGGGAGAGAAGAGAGGAGTCAAAACAGCTACATTGTAGGTTACCTTGCACCAGGCAAGCAGGAATTACATGTGAATTTTGTTTCAAGATTTTAGCAATTAATATTTATTTTGATAGCACTCAAAAAAATGAAGTCACCAAAGAGATTAAGCCTTCTAGACATATACCATCTGTGATAAGCATCTTCTATTCCCTGATTTTGTTTTACATTTAAACAAATTTGATATATCTCTGAGAACATGTTGAGAGGTTATACCTATGGATATTTATATCTGTTCATTTTTCCTTTTTATTTTTTATTTCATTTATTTTAGGCTATGCTGTTTTGTGCATCTATTAGATTTCTGGAGTTTTAATGAAGCAAGAACAATGGGTAGAGAAGATATGATTGCTACAAAGCATAGCTATTACTACATAATAAGGCAGGAGAAAGGAAGATACAGGAAGACTATTATAGGTTTCTGTGTTCATTTTTAAGGGACTCTCACATACACTATACATTTCCTTTTCTTATATTTTAATAGATAATGGTCCCTATTATAGAGACTATTGGGTTTCTCCCCTAGCCCCACCCTAACAATGTTTCGTGAATGACATGGGTGATTACCGTACCGTGTTGGCTTGGTTACTATGGTATCGTTTTGTGCGTTGTTGAATAGCAACTGATATTCCAAACAGCTAGAGTACAGGTTGCTCTCTCAGCACAAGACATCCTGAATTCATTAATCTTTATTAAATATTTTTCTTTCATTTTAAAGACATTCTATTTTTTTTCAACTTTCTTTCAAACCTCCATCTACATGCCTGAATTATATTATTTATGGAATATCTGAGACATTACAATTTAGTTACCACTTGCAGCGAAGGGAGAAAGTAAAAAAAAATGTAAAAGAGAAAAAGCTTAGCTATTGGCAGAGCTAACACTTTGAACATGGCTATAGAAATGATGACTGAATTCCTTTTTAGATAATATCACTGGAAAAACTACATGGATACCAAGGATGGTGACAAGATATCTTCCATGAAGCTAGCTATTTGAATTAGGTGTCTTTATAGAAAATGACCACAAAAATCGTGAGATTCAGTTATCTTCTACATAACTGTTGTCCTATCTACAATTTTTACATAGACTATATGTGCATGTGTGTGTATGTGTGTGTGTGTGTGTGTGTGTGTGTAGAGAGAGGTATATATAAACATATGTTTATACATATATACACACAAAAAATCATTATATAAATAATCCTGAAACAATGTAACCAATTAAAGACAGTAAACTAAGCAAAGAGCAATGCATTGTTAATATAGACACACCCTAAATGCCTTAGTAGCAGAGTCTGAGTTTGAAGAGAGAGTTCATTAATCTCTATTATGACTCACTAGGCGAACAGATTCCTCCGTTTATTGAGGAGTGAGTCCTGAACAACTCACGATTAATATTTACTTTATGTCAATATGTCAAGAAACTGTCCACCAACACAGAGTAAATACTAGTTGACTAATGGTCTCGTGTCCTCATTCCTCTCCAGGCTGCACTCCTGACTCTCCTCCCAGACAGTTTCTACAATGCCCCCCAAACCTCTCCACCCTGGAAACTTAAGCCAACCCTGAATTTCACATAATAGGAGTATGCTTAGTTCTTGTAGCCTCTCCTTCAGATTGGCTGGTTCCTCTCAGAAACTCCATCTTAAGAAAGCCAGCCACGGCTTCAAGCTGCTTAAGTCTTCATTCCTGACTTTCCCCTTGGATTTCTACCATCCCCACCCTGGAAATGCTTCGTACCTGTCCCTTCCCTTTTCAACTCCAATTTTTGTGTGTTGTCCTTCCCTATTAGAAAGTATGTTCTTTGAGGAAATGGACTATCTTTTTGTGTGTATTTGTATTCCCACTGCTTAGCATGGTGCGTGGCACATAGTAAGCAAGCTTAATAACAATTCATTGACTTGACTTAACTTGACTGATTATTACTTATAGTCTTAGAAAGTTGCCTAAGGCTCAAAAGGGTTATGTCTCACAGCCAGTGCAAGACGGAATTTTAATCCCAGTCTGACACTAAGTGAGCCCTCTCTACACTATACCATAGTGCTTCTTGGTATTTGCTTTGTAAAAATTAAATACCTTTATTGATAAACATATTGCATAATTTAAATTTACATATTGAGTTTAAAGTGATATCCTTCCCAATATAATTTTACATGCATAGAAAAGGTAATTGTAGAATACACGCAAATATGAGATTTCAAATACTGCCACAAAAAGAATCATTTCACAGTGACTTATATTTTCACCATTTACATAACTCTATGTCATGATCATTAATAGGGAAATGAAGCCAAAGAAAATAAATAGATGGTTAAAAATATCACCTAGCTGCCCTTAAGGAATTCAAATAACCATGTCTAAACAAACAGGGTACTAGGAGAACCAGATTGTTTGGTTGGTGAGCTATGGTCTGTACTTTTTGGAAAATCATAGAGATGGGGGATCACATGACTAGGATGGTAAATGTTGTCCTAATTATTTTTTAAAAAGAAAAGGGAATGGAATCTGCAAACTCTAGACCATGATCTTGATTTCAATCCTTGAGAAAAGTCTAAAATGTGCTGTTGAAAGAATGGTTAGTGAATATTTAGAAAAGGAACTGATAAAGCATCAGAGTAGGTCCGACCAGACTATTCAAATTCGTAACTATAGTATCCCTAGCTTTTAGCAAACTATTTGTTAAAACTTCTTATACTATTTTTGTGGAAAAGTTGGGGATGTGTGGGTTAGATTTAATGGTAGTTCAATTGGGTGAATTCAGAACTGGTTGAATGGCTATACCTGAAGAGTTATCATTAATGATCTGATGTCATTTTGGAAAGACATTTCCATTGACAGGGATCTGTGCTTGGCCTTAGGCTATTCCTTTTAAAAAAAATCATTGACACACATAAGGATATAGATGGTATTTTTATTAAATTTGCAGATGACATAAGGCAGACTGGGGTAGCTAAGACCCTGTACAATGGCCAAAAGAATCTTGACAAGATAAAAAATTAATCTGAATTTAATAAAATAAAATTTAATGGAGATAACTATAAAATCTCAAACGGGTTAAAAAATTAACTTTACAAGTGCAGGATGGAGATGGAATGGTTAGTTAGATAGCTGTCTTATATAAAAGATTTGATTTTTTTGTTTTTTAGTAGACTGCAAGTTCAATCAGTCAACAGCAGTGTTATATGACGGTCAAAAAAGTGAATGTATTGGGGGCAGCTAGGTGGTACAATAAGTAGAGCGCTGGCCCTGGACTCAGGAGGACCTGAGTTCAAATCTGGCCTCAGACACTTGACACATGTACTAGCTGTGTGACCTTGGGCAAGTCACTTAACCCCAATTGCCCTGCCCCCCCCCAAAAAAACAAACAAATAAAAAAGAGAATGTGATTTTGGAATTCAACAAGAGAGAAATACATTGTACTCTACCTTAGTAAGACCACATCTGGATATTGTTTTCAGTTCAAGCCCACCATTTCATGATAAACTAGAGGGTGTCCAGAAGAAGCAACCCAGAATGATAATATCCTTCAAATTCAAAACATGTGAGGTTTCATTGAAGAGACTAAGGAAATTTAGACCCAGAGAAGAAAAGACTTAGGGAAAACAAGATTCTAGAACTACAAGCAATAGGTAGAAGTTTCAAAGAAGTAAATTTGAACTTGATATAAAGAAAATCCTCCTAGCAATTTAAATCTTCCCAAAATGAAATGGCCTGGTATTCAAGTGGATGCTATATGAACAGTCCTCAGCTATGTTATAGAGAGAAGTCTTTTTGGAGAATGGGCTGGAGTAAATGACTACTGAGGTCCCTTCCAACTCTCAAATTCTCTGTTTCCATGATCTTTGAAGACATTTCCAGCTGTAAATCCTCTTATGCTAGAAAAAGATAAGCTAACTTTAGAGAGGTAGGAATTTCTTCTGAAGACAAAAGCCATGACTAAATCCAGGAGCCTAGAAAAAGCATGTTATCTTTAAAAAACATTGAGAAGTATCACCCGACTGGAGTAGAGGGTTCATCCCACGTAGCAGGAAATAAAATCAAATACGTAAGGTGAAGGACATAGAATATCTCAATGAGAAGTAAGGGTACATTATGAGGACAATAGGACCTGATCAGTTGGGTAAAACAGAGATCAGCTCAACTATTTTACAATCTAATTTAAAAAGTCTTCCATGTGTTTTTGAATCTAGACTTCAATAAGTTGAAGAATATAGAGGATGAATTTCGAATATACCAAAATTTGGGGGCTTTTGTCCCACTCTCCTAAAACTGCCCCTTGGAAATTTTTGAAAGAATTTAAAAATTAGTTCTGTACAGATTTTTTCTGAGGTTATATCTTTTTCATTTGTTTTAGTATATATGTTTATTCCCAGTATTTCTTCAGGGTGATTCTAGAAAGTCTTCTTTATGGCAAAGCTTCTAAGCAATTAAACTAGGGAGATTCTTAAACTGAGAAATCTTTAAAGTGCTAGTAAGAAAATTAACAAGAAAGACCATATTTTACAAGCATCATGGGTATTCACCCCTTTCTCCCTCCTTGTACCCCTTGATACAATCCATATTTGTACTTCAAGCTAAATTTTTCAGCCATATCTGCCAAGAAAGATAATTTTTCATGAGATTATATCTCATCTCCCCAGCTATGCTGTAGACTTAAGAGCATGCACCATTAGTCTGTTTCCCTTATAGTTCCTAGCACAATGTTCTATTAAGAATTAAGAACACTTAATATTTTGTTAAATGAGTCAACAAATGAGTAAACACATGAAATATGTGAAGTTATTGCAAAAGTTGCAAGATATAGACAATTAATGTTTCAGGATAGTGGTGAAATGTTATATAAAGTAACCATAACTAAAACAGGCTCACCTTAAATTCTACTTTCCAACTAAACATATTGTAGTTTAACATATTTTGTCTTGGAATCTAATATATAGTATGCATTTTTGTGTCCTGTCAAGCTCATTACAGTGGAACTCTACCTACATTTCATTACACTGAATTTGTATTTTCAATTTTTGTTCTTGACAGAATTATTTCATTTCCAATCCATTTTATAAAAATGGGATTTTGATGTTTGTAGTGGTGACATTTTGGCATAAAGACTCAAAATTACCTGTCGTATTTATCTTTCTTTGAGCAGATTTTAATAAAAATTGATGCCCTTTATGCACCACTCTCCAATCCTCCCATCTTGCAGTGACAGCTGGAGTCAGGAGTGAAGTTGTACAAACAAATTTCTGGTCTCAAATCTGGAGAAGTTGGTACAGGGTCCTTCTCCACAGATGGCCCTTGGCTCAAGAGTTCATTGTGCCTCCTGTCCTGACAAACCTCTAAATCAAAGGTTTTTAGAGTTCATTGTAAAGCTTATTTGTTTGCTTCATACTAGATGCAGAGAGAAAAAAATCCAATTCTCTCCCTAAGCAATATGTGCTTTTTATATCATTTATTAAACATCCACTGTGCATAGAGCATAGGGCTAGATGGTAAACAATGTGTTAGAATACAAGCTCTCTGAGGGCAGGGGCTGTTTTCCTTTCCTTTTCTTTCTGTTCTTTTTTTTATCCTAATACTTAGCACAATGCCTGGCACATAGTAACCAATTAAAAAGTGTTTGTTGATTGATTAGGCAAGAGATGGGATAAAAAGTTTAGATAATATACGGTCCCTGCCCTTGTGAACTTTACGATCTAACTGGGGGGGGGGGAGGCCAACAAATGCAAATAATTATAATGTCCAACATTATATAAGAAATCCATTAAAAGTTGCTTACTCATCCAGGAAGGCCCTGGAGTGTAGGAGTGTGCCATCTGATGGGATTCTACTAGAGCCACAGAGTATAATGAGTGGGGGAAGGATTTGTCCAGTGGCTTAGAAGGAGGGAGGGAGGGAGGGAGAGAGAGAGATAGATTGGGGGTAGAGAGAGGGAGGGAGGGAAGGAGAGAGGGAGAGAGAGAGAGAGAGAGAGAGAGAGAGAGAGAGAGAGAGAGAGAGAGAGAGAGAGAGAGAGAAGAGACAAACAAGAGAGAGGGGGAGTGAGGGGGGAGAGGGGGGAGAGGGGGGAAGAGGGAGAAAAAGGGGGGAGGGGGGAGAGAGGGGTAGAGATGGGTAGAGATAGGGGGAGAGAAGGGGAGAATTGGGGAGAGAGGCGGAGAGAGGCGGAGAGAGGCGGAGAGAGGGGGAGAGAGGGGGAGAGAGGGGGAGAGAGGGGGAGACAGGGGGAGACAGGGGGAGACAGGGGGAGACAGGGGAGACAGGGGAGACAGGGGAGACAGGGGGAGACAGGGGAAGACAGGGGGAGAATTGGGGAGAGAGGCGGAGAGAGGGGGAGAGAGGCGGAGAGAGGGGGAGAGAGGGGGAGAGAGGGGGAGAGAGGGGGAGAGAGGGGGAGAGAGGGGGAGAGAGGGGGAGAGAGGGGGAGACAGGGGGAGACAGGGGGAGACAGGGGGAGACAGGGGGAGACAGGGGGAGAGAGGGGGAGACAGGGGGAGACAGGGGGAGAGAGGCGGAGAGAGGCGGAGAGAGGCGGAGAGAGGGGGAGACAGGGGGAGACAGGGGGAGACAGGGGGAGACAGGGGGAGACAGGGGGAGAGAGGGGGAGAGAGGGGGAGAGAGGGGGAGAGAGGGGGAGAGAGGGAGAACACCAGCCCACTGAGGGATAAAAGTAGATGTGACAGTGATGGAAACAATCACAATGAATGACTGGCTATGGCTGTCAGAGTGGGATGTTATCTATAGTCAGACCCTCAAATTGGCTGATCATACATACCTTGGGGTCAGACCACTGTCTCCCTCTTTGGAGACCACTGGTCTAGTCTAGATGAATGACTCTTAAAGTCCATCCATTCAGCCTCATACATAAGAAGCCTGAATACTTCTCAATTTGGTCCTAATGGTTTTACCTTAGGCAGACTTCATTTAGGGACAATTTGGGTCCCCCCCATCTGATTGCCTTCAGCACTTTCAGCTACTATGGTGATGAATACTCTTTAAATATATCTATGACCCATATTGAAAAAAAATCTAAAAACAACCCTGTCTGTATTTAGAGGACTATTTGGGCCATTCAAACTCTTTAGAACCATTAACTCTGATTTGAATTACATAAACTGCTGGGTGGTGCAACTGGGTGATGGATAGAGTATCAGCCCTGGAATCAGGAAGACTCAAGTTCAAATCTGCCTCAGATACTTAGTAGCTGTGTGACCCTGGGCAAGTCAATTAACCCTGTTTGCCTCAGTTACTTCACATATAAAATGAACTGGAGAAGGAAATGGCAAGCCACTCCAGTGTCTTTGCAAAGAAAATTAAATGGGGTCAGGAATAATGGGACACGACTGAACAACAACAAAAATAAGCAAGCCCCTTACTAGTAAGAACTAGTGGTACTAGTTTCTTCAGCCTTTCAAAGTCATATTTTTGCTACCAAGTCCATGACTGGACTGTAAGATTTTCCAGTGTGATTTTTACAGGCCAGATGAATTAATTTTAAAACTGTTATACCATTATGTTAGCACTTCCCTCACAGGAATGTAGCACCTACCTCACAAGGTTGCTTTGAGGATCAAATGAGATAACGTATGTGAAGAACTTTGCAAACTTTAAATTATATAGATATAGTTAAAGATATAAATGCTAGCTATTTTAATATAGCTTGGTCAGTGAAGTTTTATTTATTGGTGAAATGACATGGTAAAATTATCATTGTATATTATATTGTTTTTTACATTATCACAGGTAATCAGTTATTAATAACCTGTTGTTGAGTATTGGGGCATTTTCAAAATGGCAGACTGTTGGGATGAGAAATAAGGGTTATCTAGTATCTAAGATGATTATGATGATACTGTAAAGGCATCATGCTATGTTGTAGGCACTTTAAGGGAAAACAGAATACAAGAGAGGATATATAGTCAACAAGTCAACCACATGCTAGGCACTATGATAAATCTTCGAAACGCAAACAGAAATAAAGACTGTTCCTGCATGCAAAGAGCTTATATTCTAATGGGGAAAGATAACTACAAAAGGAAGATGTAAAGGGGGGGCAAGGAAGGTATCTGTTGGAGGTGGGGTATGATAGAAAAAGTCCAGAGAGTCAGGAATGGAACCTAGAGAGGAATAAAGACATTGCCATCTTGGGGATTTTCCTTAGAATGAAGGTTTTGGGAGGAACCAGCCAATCAATGGAAGGTGCTACAAGTGGTGGAGTATATTTCCTGCATGAAAAGTACAGAGGTTGAGTGATAAAAAGGAAATTAACTGTATTATGTAAACTATCATATGTGTATATAATATATATACGTTATATATATTATATACACACATATATATTTTCATTCCACTACCTTTAAAAAGATAAACTTAGATGGATTTATTTGGGAACTAATCATTAAACCCTCTGTGGCTGCTCAAGATGTAGTGAGAAAGTTTAAAGCTTTCTTAGTGAGGAAAGTGCTATTACTAATTTCATTTTATAGGTGAGGAAACTGAGAATACGTGACTTCCCTAGGGTAACACAGCTGGTAAGAATCTGAGGCTGAATTTGAATTTGAGTCTTCCTGACTTCAGGTCCACTGGTCTATCCACTGTACCACCTAGTACTTTCTTAGTCCATCACCCCTGTTCTAACTTTAATTTGTTCCCTTTCTTATCTCAACCTTGTACTATGGCTAATCAGTTCTACTCTGCATTGCCCTCTACTCCATAATCTACCCTTATAAATGCTTATGCCTAGCCAAACACTGACTCTGCATAATATCCACCATACACTTCTTCAATTCCTATTCATATTCTGATTAATGAGGCAGAAGGAAATGATGCAATCTATGTCTGAGTTTATTTTATTGTACTTTCAGCAAATAAAATAGATGAAAGAAAAAAATCTATTTTAAAGTAGCTATGATTTTATTGTTAAATATCCTGATAAAGTCTACCACAAATTGTTATTTAATCTCAAATGAACCCTCACTGCCACATGGCAATCCTTTTACTCTTCCTTAATGAATTCTCCATCCCAAATCCCACAGAAGCTGTCCCCAAATCTCCCTCCTCTCTCCAAGCTTTCCATAACACTTATCCCCCCCTACCTAGGTAATATAATAATCCTACATTTACTATTGTCCCCAATTTACAAGGAAGAAACCAAATTTCAAAGAACTTAAATGACTAAACCATGGTTGGCAGAGCTGGTGGCAAGTATCAGGGACAGAACTCAAAATGAGAGTTTCTGCACTCCAGGTCAAGTGCTCCATATGCATCAGGAGTTATGGATCTGAAGAGATGAACATTCCAACACCACAATTCTCCCATGATTAGCTGAAGAGGGTACCACATGAAGAAGCCCAAATACTACAGTGATAATGATAATGACAGTGACTTATATTTATGTAGTGTTATAAAGTTGGACATTTGGTATAAAGTCCAGTGTGTA
This sequence comes from Trichosurus vulpecula, assembly GCF_011100635.1. Taxonomy (NCBI): domain Eukaryota; kingdom Metazoa; phylum Chordata; class Mammalia; order Diprotodontia; family Phalangeridae; genus Trichosurus; species Trichosurus vulpecula. The sequence goes on along the minus strand of NC_050576.1, from coordinate 96,903,401 downwards.
TTCTAATGGAAAAACACAGGAATGGCATTAGAAGACCTGGATTTGAGTTCTGGTTCTACTGCTTAGTGTGTGGACATGGGTAAGTCACAAGAACTCATATCTCAGGTTGGTTTTTTTGTTTGGTTGTTTTTTTTTAATCTTAAAAGTGAGGGCCTTGACCTTCAGTGGCATCAAACTCAAAGAGAACTAGAACCCAGGCTGCATATTGACTTTGACAACCACAAATTAACATTATCTGTGTTGTATTTTTATTTATTTTGTTAAACGTTTCCCAATTACTTTTTAACCTGGTTAGGGCCTTGGTAGTGAACTTTGCCTGCATGCAGAAGAGTTTGATACCTTTGACCTAGACAATTTCTAAGATCATTTGCAGCAAAGATTGGCACTCGTTCTGCAGCTTTGGGGCTTCAAGCTTTTTCTGAGTCACTGAGAGGTTGAGTGACTCCCTCAAAGTAAAACAGCAAATATGTGTAAGAGGCAACACTTTAACCCTAGTCTTCCTGACTCTGAGGTTGGTTTTCTACCTAATATTCCAAGTCACTTCTATTTTTTTACCATTCATAAAACTGTTATTCTGCTTACATCAAATTAATACACATGTTCTTGAAATTATGCTTGAATTATTCACAAAAATTTTCATAAAGATATTAAGACAAAGCTAGCCATCACCTCATTATTTATCTGTTACCTATTTTCAAGGAATGGGAAGCTTAGGCAAGGGTCCCCCAAATCACAAAAGCAGCAACCCTAAAAAAAAAGTCAAGCACCTGGTTCTTTGTTTCACTTCAACCACTGTGCTATACTGATATACAGTGAGTGACATTACCAATATGAATCAATTTGTTCTTACTGTTTTTTTTTGTTTATACCTTCGTTCTTAGGTTGCCAAAGCCATTTAAACACAGATAAAATGAAAGTAGCAAAAATAATGAAATGAAGCAGCAGGTAACTTTCAAAGTAATGAAATGTGAAATCCCTTCTGTCCTTCTCCAGAGGAAATTGCCAAAGTTTAAAACTTTGTTTTAAGGAATAATCGAAAGGTGTACACATTTAGATGGTGCATCTCTTTGGTACATGTGGGTTGACTAGTAATGCCTAGGAAACATCTGTTTCTACAACGGCCATGAGTGTTCCAAGCCATAACATCTCTTGCATCTTCTGCTACTATAACCTTAATTCTGGCCCTCAACAACTCTTCCCTGGAAGAGCTATTGCTTCCTCTTTCCTTTCTAGTCTATCCTCCGCATAACTGCCAAGATAACATTCCTAAAGTACAGATTCAACACTGCCGCTCATCTACTCAAAAGTCTTAGGGAGTTTCTTATTGCCTCTAAGATAAAACACAAACTCCTCAGTTTGGCATTTAAAGCCTTCCACAACTGGCCTCAATATACTTTTATCTGTCTTTTTTCTTATCTTTCTTTGTATCTCCCTTATTTAGCACAGTGCCTCATATATAGTAGACAATTAACAAATATTTATTGCTACTAAAAATGCATACTGACTCAGATTCATTTAGGATCACAGATTTAAAGCTGCAAGAGATTTTAGAGGTCATCTAGTCTAACAGATGAAGAAACTGAGGGCTACAGTCACATAGATAAAAAGTGGCAGAGCTGGGATTTGGACCCAAGTCCTTCAGACTTCAAATCCAGCTCTTTCCACTATAATTCATGTTTCTTTCCTGGGTCAGTGTCTCAAATACTAAGAAATTAATAACGCAATTATTTACCCCTTTACGATTTGCAAGGAGCATCACATATATTAACTACTCCCTATATGCTGTTATTTGCCCCATTCTACAGCTGAGGAAACTAAGAAGTGGTAGGTAACAGCAATGTGGTTGAGGAAAGGGTGGTAAAATGGATCGAGGACTAGGGAAGCAATAGTGAGGATGATGGAGTATGTCAATCACTTCTGCACTGTTAATATCTTTCAGGGGAAATTATATTCCCAAAATACATCATCTAAAGTGTTTGTGCTATCCCTGCCAGCTTTATATTTTCTGAAAGTTTGATAAGCATGTATGTCATCTTTGCTTTTATTGAAGTCATTGATAAAAGTGTTAAATAGCACAGGCCCAGCAATAGTTCCTGATCTCTGGAACACTCCATTAGAAATTTCCTTTCAATTTGACATGGAGCCATTCAAGGCTACCCTTTGAGTGCACGCATTCAATCAGATCTGAAGCCACCAAACTTGGACTATCTCCAAGCCCATCTTCCCATCCAGTCAACCAGAATAATATGGAAGACTCTGTCAAATGCTTTGCTGAAAGCTAGGTCAACTCCCTCTATATAAGACTTCTATTTTGCATATAGTTATTATCAAGAGTTCCCAATATCATATTTGTACTTTTTGCTTCCAGGACCTGGAACCATACCACTGAAAAACTATTCTTGTCGCATCAGTTATGCTGAGAAAGGTTAAATTCTTTTACAGATAGGGCATGTTACTGGACAGCCTCTTGGCATCATAAAAAGCTTTTTTATAGAGATTCTTAAGTCACCTTCCCTTTAGCTTTGAAGAAGTAAGTTTATACTCATTCCCACCTGAAACTCATGAGGAAATGGGAATTCTCTGCAAGGAACTGGATTTCTCAGTACCCAATTAAAAACAGTTTAAAATAACCTTATGCTACTTAAAATTACCACCACGTAGAGTTCTTAAAACATATCCACAAACAATAAGAGTCTGGATGGTAACATAAATGTCTCCATATGATTCTGTTTTCAGATGGGTCAAATATGAAAAATAACATTTATTTAAAATTATATTAGACTATGTTTTCCAAAGGACAACCCTATGTGATGTTACAATAGTAATGCATACTTTTGCCATCTAACTTTTAAAAACATTATTAGGTTGCCTTTTGAAATACCTGAAAGGGAAATTGTCTCCTCTGCTTCTATTCTTTGATATTTAGAAAACACCATGGGCAGTTTTTGCCCATTTTCTTGCAACAAAAGGAGCTACATATATATATATATATATATATGATAAGTGGCCATTTTTCAAAACAGTTTCCTATTTGTGAAAATTTATAACATATTTAAGGATGTCAGCAAGACTGTTTAAAGACATGGAAATAGATGTTCTTCACCTTTTGCATAGCTCATTTAATTCAAATCGCTTTATTTGCCACCCTTATCTTTAAATAATCATCCATCATCTCTTTCATGCCTTCTTATTATTATTCCATAGCTCTCTACTTCACAGCCAAACTCCTAGAAAAAAAAAGTTGTTGGTTGTCCTTACCTCCACTTCCTCTCCTATCACACACTTCTCAGCCCTTTGTAAGCTGGCTCCTGACCTCATTGCTCAATTGAAATTGCTCTCTCCAAAATGAGCAATAATCTCTTAATTTCCCAACCTGGTGGTCTTTTCAGAGTCCTCATTCTCAATTTATCTGCTGCATTTTATGCTTTTTATCACCCTCTGCTCCTAGATTTTCTCTCTTCACTGGATTCCCTCTTGGTTCTCCTCCCTCTTTGACTATTCTTTCTCAGTCTCATTTTCTGGATTATCATCCATATCATACCCCTTAATTGTGGTTATATTACAAGGTTTGTCCTGGTTACTTTTTTCATCTTGTTCTATACTCTCTTATTTGGTAGCCTCATCAACTTCCATGGGTTAAATTATTATATGGATGTACTTTGAAATCTATATATCCACTTCCAGTCTTTCTCCTGAGCACCAGTCCTACATCTCCAAATGCTATTGGACTTTTCAAACTGCAAACTGAGTTCAAACTTGAACTCAATATGTCCAAAACAGAGCTCATTATGTTTGCTCCCAATCTCATCCCTTTCCCAAATTTCCTTATTTCTTTTGAGGTCACTGAAATCCTCCCAGTCATCCAGGCTTGAGACTTCAGAGGCATCCTCAATTTCTCACTTTTGCTCACCCCACATTTCCAATTAAGTGTCAAATTCTATTGGTTTGATTTACGCAACATCTCTCACATATATCCCCTTTTCTGTACTCACATGCCACCACATTAGTTCACGCCCTCATCATCTTGCTTACAATATAGTGATAACATTTTAATTGGACTCCATGACTCAAAACTATTCTCTCTCCAATTCATACTCTACACAGCTACTACAGTGATTTTCCTTAAGTACAGGTTTGTCCGTGTCACTCTTCTACTCAATAAACTCCAAAGGTTTCGTATTATCTCTAGAATCAAATATAAATCCTTGTATTTAGCATTGAAGGCCCCTTTATAACATGACTTCAACTTGTCTTCCCAGCCTTTTTCTACATTTCTCCCCGTCACATAACTCTATGGTCTAGGCAAACTGGTCTTCTTGCTCTTTCTCATGTACAACATTCTATCTCTGATCTCTCTGACATTGAATAGCCTTTCTCCCATACCTAGAATACAGTCCCTCTTCACCTTCACCTCTTAGAACCTTTCTTTTTTTCAAAATTCAGTCCAAGTGCTATATCTTTTGCATGAGGCCTTTCCAGGGTCCCCCCAACTGCTCAAAAGAGTATGATATCATGCTCAGGCAATGCCCCAAATTCCCCTACCTCAAAAGTTGACTTGTGTATATTTCATACATATGTAACCTTGGCTTACATGCATTTTGTACATGCTGTTTCCTTGGTAGTACATAAGCTCCAAGTCTTATCTATTCCACCTGCACATATCTTGTACCCACTCCTTTCTTCTCATTTGCATAGCATTTACAACATTTCAGGGTTTTACCACTTATCACCTAGATAGACTACAATAACAGTTTCCTAATTGGTCTCACCATTTTCATTCTATCCTCTCTCTGATCCATGCTTTATACAACTGCCAAATTAATATCACTAAAATACAGACCTGATCATTTTGCCCCCTTACTTAAAAGTATTTGACAACTCCCTATTGCTTCTGGGGTAAAATGCAATCTCCTCAGTCGGTCACACCCACAATCTGGCTCCCATCCATCTTTCCAGTCTTGTTATATATTATTTCTCTTTCCACTTCACCATTTTTGTCAAACTGACCAGTTAACTTCTCACCATGCATAAAACTTAAACATCTTCCTGTTTTCTTATGAGTGGTCCCCCATATCTAAACACATTTCCTTCTCATAGACTCCCATCCATCTTTCCAGTCCTGTTATATACTATTTCTCTTTCCACTTCACCATTTTTGTCAAACTGACCAGTTAACTTCTCACCATGCATAAAACTTAAACATCTTCCTGTTTTCTTATGAGTGGTCCCCCATATCTAAACACATTTCCTTCTCATAGACTCCCATCCATCTTTCCAGTCCTGTTATATACTATTTCTCTTTCCACTTCACCATTTTTGTCAAACTGACCAGTTAACTTCTCACCATGCATAAAACTTAAACATCTTCCTGTTTTCTTATGAGTGGTCCCCCATATCTAAACACATTTCCTTCTCATAGACTCCCATCCATCTTTCCAGTCCTGTTATATACTATTTCTCTTTCCACTTTATCATTTGTATCAAACTGACCAGTTAACTTCTCACCATGCATAAAACTTAAACATCTTCCTGTTTTCTTATGAGTGGCCCCCCATTTCTAAATGCATTTCCTTCTCACAGACTCTCAAGTTCCCTTTAAAGCATAAGACCATGTGCCACCTCCAAGTCCTTTCCTGATCCATTGTTAGCACAGTTTCCCTCTTGAAATTCTGTGCTTCACTGTGTACTACTTTTTTAAAAAAAAATTACTGATGTATATTTTCTGCTCCCCTCCTCTGACTCCAGGAATATATACCCCTTGAGGATAGGGATTGTTTCATTTGTATCTTTCTATTTCCAATGCCTAGCACAGTGCTTTGGACATAAAAGACACTTAATAATTAATAACTGTCTGCTTAATTCATTTATTGATTTGAAATCCCTGTCAAATTTGGTGTCCATTTATTAAAATTGGAATAATATAAAGATAAAGTAGTGAGGTAACATGTACAGGTATTGTTAAAGTTTTGGAAAAAATACATTGAGCTATATCAATCAAGTATCTTTGTATATCCCGTTGCTAAGAAGTAACTGAAAGTATATGGTGTGGCTAGAATGAAGAATGTGCTGTTGAGCTACTGTAATTAAATCCATTTGTCCTGCTTTAAAAGCAAACACCTGTGAGCTTTCACTGCACAATGATAATGCTTTCCAATGCCGAAATTGCACATACTGAGGTCTTGCTTTATTTGGCATTCAGTGGTTACTTCCTGGGTGTTCAATTGGATTTTCCCTTTGGTGAAAGTGGAAGCAAAGGAAGGGAGGTCTCTCTTGCCTTGCTACATGCCCGACTTATTTGTCACCTGCTATAAAGGGAGAAAGGAATTTCTTCTGCCATCGGGATTAGTTTACCATAAGTTCTACTGGGCTTTGTCCACACATACCCAGACTGACAATGGCACTGATTCAGTTAAGCCTGGAGGACCTGTGATTAGCACTGTGTGCTGCTCCCACAACAGAATCCTGTCACTAAGAAGACATTTCTATATTTCGCTAATATTTTGTGCTGTTCTTTCTTGAATAAAAGGATATGATCAACTCCGACTCATCTTAATCATTTGCCCAACCTCCATTCCCTGACTTCTGACCAGCTCCGGTGAACTCTGTGACCTGACTCTGACATGGCATTGTCTACCTTTTTGATCATGATGTCACAACCTTTCCTTCCCTCCCTCTCCCCCGATCCAAGATGTGTTATCTACCTCTAAGTCTGTAAGTCACTCTTGATCCTCACTTAAAGGGGGATGAACTAAGAACACAGTTTGCCTTCATCTAGGTATGCATGCTGGGACTGGTGTCTGACTGCATAAAAGTAATGTTAGCAACCTCAGACCTGAACAGGGAAAGCTGCTCAAGTGTTGAGATTTTTTCCCTTGTTTTGTTAGGGGTGCCGTGGGTTAGTTATCACACACATTTTACAGATGAAGAAATTGCGGCTTTGAGAGGTTAAGAGATTGGACCATGTTTATATGCTTAGAGTATCTGAAGTGGGATTTGAATCACCAGTGTCTCTCAGTTTCAAGTCCAGCAGTGTATCCATGATGTCATATGGTTTTTATTTCTATATCTGTCCCCTGACCCATTGCTTGTCCAGAACCTACTCATTATATATGCCCAGAGGTAAGTTTGCTTACACTTCCTTACTCTCATCTTCATTATTAATGTATGACTTCTATTCAGGAAGGCTAGACTGGTTACACAATCTCACTTTAGTTTTAGTATACTAGATTCAGGAAATGAACATATTTTAATTATCTTTGTAACTGTCCCAGACCCTAGCACAGTACTTTGCATATAGGAGGTACTTAATAAATGATTACTGAATGAATGTGTTGGCCACTGTTTTCTAGGTCCTATATACATTCTGCTCCCTACCTACCCCCTATTCTATATAGCTCCAGTTGTCCTGGTCCTGGGCTTCACCTATAATCCTAAAATGCCTGCATTTCCAGAGCTGACACCTATAGGTTTATTCTCCATTATGTTGTTTAGTTCTGATCATGCTTATAAGATTAATGGTACCAAAATCATGATTATTCTCACCATTTTTGCCCATTCTCCTTATTTTCATAAGCCTTTTCATCTATAGCTGTCAGCAGCTGCCCTGCATTTTAATAGACTAGTCCAAGAATAGAGGTTGAGAGTAGATTGAAACAGGGAGAGAATGGCTGTTAAAGACCGGTTTGGGCATTACTGCAATATTCAAAGTGGGTAGCAATGAGGGCCTGTATTAAGGTGGTTGAAATGAGAACTAAAAGGTAGAGAACAAGGTCTGAGATGTAGATATGCTATACAGAGAACTTGGTAGCTTCCTGGATATGAGTGGTAAGAGAAAGGGAGGATTGGAATCTCCATTTCCAAGGTTGTAAACATGGAAAAAAGTAGGTGACTGTTGGTGCTACTGACAGAAATAATGGAGTCAGAAGGAGATCAGATTTAGGGGAAAACACAATACAGTATATTTTGACCATATTAAATTTCTGATGCCAGTAAGAAATCCATGTGAGCATTTGGAAATGCAAGTAAGGCATAGAGAGAACAATGACAGAAATACAGTTTTAGGAGAAATCTCCGTAAAGATAGTAGTTGATAACATGGGGGTGAATGAGATTACAGAAGGAGAGAGTATGATAGAGAAGAGAATATGATAGTATAGATAGAGAAGAAAGACCTAGGTTGGAACACTGGTAAATGTATTCTTTACCTGGTCTAGGAAATAAGAACCAAGTGGAGATACAAGAGTGGTTAGCAAGGTAAGAAGAAACCCACATGAACATGGTGTCTCTAAAACCAATGGTTAGAGAGTAGCCAGAAGGAGAAGGTGGTATGCTATTAAAATGCATTAATGAATAAAACATTTAATAAGGGCTTACTTATTGTGAAAGCACTGTGCTCATGTCACACAAAGGCTAAACTATAGAAATATAGCACTAGGGAAACAAACAGAAAAGCAAGACAGAACCTATTTTTGAAGGGCTCACATTCTAGTTCGGGAAACAACACAAATGGAAGATTTCAACTTTAAGTCAGATGGAATGGTCCCATGGCCATTAGGGTATAGAAGCAAAGCAGATAGTAATGCCCTTTCTTTTTTGTCATTTCCACTGATAAAATGACACCACTTTCTGGTCTCATACCAGTTGCAGCGCCAAGAAATTTGGTGGCAAGAACTTTAGTTGCTGGGTCTTCAGTAGTTGTGGCTATTTCCCCTGAAGGAGCAGTCTGTCTTTCCTCTGCCCAAAAATCTCCAGTGGCTTCCTGCTGCTTATTGAGTCAAATCCAAACTTTGCTTGCTATTCAAGACCCTTCGCAATCTGGAATCACCCTACATTTCCAGCCTTATCTAATATTACTTCCATCCACTTTCTGACAATTTGGAGAAAATATGCTTTTGGTACAGAGACATTTAAATTTGTTTAAATTCAAGACATATTTTAAGTGCACATAAAGCATAAAGCATAACAAATAGATTAAGAAGCTGATTGAAAAAATAAAATTATTCTTCAAAGAAGCAAAGGTTAATTCAAGATCACAGTGGCAAAAAAATCCACAATGAAAAACAAGATGCCAATAGATTTGATCATAACCTAGGCATGCTGATTTTTAAAGTCATTCATTTAGATAGTTTTCTATTAAGAAATTAAATTTTTAAATGCTAAAAAAATAACCTGCTACACTCTTCCCTGTTTAAAATAAATCCTCATGTGATTTTGTTAATTCAGAACTCATTAATAATTCTGTATAACTCAAAATCTTTCACAGTGGATTTCCAAATCACCAGAACCTCTTCATTATGCTAAAAATTTATACCACAAAAGTCACACATTCCATTTCTTTTTAATATGTAGTAGTATCTAGGCCTTCAAGTAAAATGAAACTGATGATTCTCAGTGGATATTTGCATTGTGCAATCATACATGCTTTTAAAAAGATGTGTTATGCAGTAGTAGAATTATAATACAGATGAAATCTGTCATCTCAGAAAATGAACATCATAAACATAAACGATGTGTTAGGACACAGATGAAGAAAGTGTCATCAGCTTTGCCCAAATGTGGCAAAACCTTTAGGGTTCTTAAAAGAAAATTGAAGTGTTAACATATTTTGAAATATAGCTATTAGTAATGAAAGCTAGAGCAGTAACAGATAATCTGTTATCAAGAAATATCCCTTGGAATTTGCTCTATCCACTGTGCCACACAGCTGTCTTTTTTTTTTTTTGGAATGTCTATTATGACATTGCTATTATGTTAGGTTCCCTCATTAGAATGTGAGCTCTTCGAGAGTATGGACTGCCCTTATATGTAGATATTTGTATCCCCAAATCTTAGCACTATACTCTGTACGTAATAAGGACTTTAATACATGTTTTGTTCTTGTTCATTCATTTATAGAGTTTTTTTTACTAGGGAACTTTCTATACCTATGAAATCACAGGTCTGGAACATGCTGTTGTTTTTTGTTTGTTTTTGGTAAGGCAATTGGGGTTCAGTGACTTGCCCAGGGTCACACAGCTAGTAAGCATCAATTGTCTGAGGTCGGAATTGAGCTCAGGTACTCCTGACTACAGGGCTAGTGCTTTATCTACTATGTCACCTAGCTAGCCCCTGGAACATGCTATTGTTAAGTTGATGAAGGTCAAAATACCACTTTGAATTTTTTTTTTCTTAATACAATTAATTGCTATGGCTTAAAAGATCCTTAACTCCTTATCACTTCTAACACCAACACAACTACCTACCCACAATGAAACTTGGCAATGTTCTCTTCTAACAGTACAACAAGCAATTCGTCGGGCTGAGTTGTTAGATAAAACTTAATTACAGCTGTCAAGTACTAAAAAAATAAATTAAGGAACAATATCAAATGGTAAGCATTTATATATAGACCTGAGTTTCCAAAACCAATCTTATTCATTGTATATATAAACCATGTATATAAAATGTTTCAACTTATTTTGATCAATAAAATTCTGCATTCTGATTTTCTGGGCAAGTGATAAAAAATGGGAAAATTTATTTGCTTGTCATATAATGACAGATATACAGGTATGTATATCTACATATATATGGATGTACATATATAAATGAGAGACACACACATAGAGACAGACACACACAGAGAAAGAGACAGAGACAAGAGAGAGAGAATTAATGGTGAATTTACGTCAAATAGCCTTTCAATTATTAAAGTCATAAACATAGAATGAAAGAATTGGAAAGGACCTTAAATATCATTTAGATCAAACTCCCACTTTACAAATGAGGAATGGTGCTAAGCACAGAATAAGCCCTAAATAGTATTTTAGTTGAACTTAATGAACTTGGAGAGTTGGAATGGAATGCACAGATACCAAATCTTCTGGACATTTTTGCTTTGAAAGGTAATTGTTTGCTTTATTATTTATCAATACTATGAATTTTTAATGATTAAATCTCTGATTAAATAGAAAAATCCATAAAATAAAATTTAGGGCATACATTAAAATAATATATTAAGAGCAAGAACTTGACTTTAATCAAAAAAGCCATTTTGGGAAAGCATGTTATTCAAATAAGATAACCAAAGTAAGAGGGAATAGATAGAAAATAATTTTTTAATGGACTAAAAATATTTTTGAAAACCTGGAATGGTCTATTTTATCAATATCTAATTTTTATAATTCCAAATGAATATATTAAATAAGTAACATAAAAGCTAGTCTTGATTTATAGGGGGAAAATGGCTACAAATATGTCCATTTGCTTGTTCCTTTCAGTTAGTTATTCAATCTCTAAATTTTTTATTCAGAGTCAATGATGAACTTTTATATAAGACCATGGGTTGGGATACTGCAATGCTACTATTACTGGTGCTGCTACTACTGTCAGTCAATCTATAGGAATTATAGATAGATGCGAATAGCATTCACAATAATGGAAGAAAAATTAACAAAGGCATGTTATATACTTTTGTTTAGCCATGCAGGATATAATGATCTATATGAACTAACTATCCTAGGAGAGCCAAGTTATATATTTAAGCCAACAACCAACTTATTCATACCTATGCCTGTTTGAGAGATTGACAATGAGATAATATTTCCTGCCTTCTCAATGGGTGGGAGAGAGGGTAGAGGGAGGAAAAGAATTTGGAACTGAAAATAGAACATATAATTTATAAAAAGAAAGAAATTACCAATGAATTTTTGGTTAGAATGAGCTGTTTCTTTTCATCTTATGTCTAGCAACAGATGGTTCCTGCATGACATTTCCTTCATCCTGTTATCTTGCTAATTCAGCTCTCATCATTTAGCCATAGTAAAAGATATTGATTAGTTTAGAAGTTGTTGTACATACCAGTTACTATATTCATATGGGATAGGTGTGCGCCTGAGATGAGGGACCCTTTATAATCTGACCAACTGTCATTGCAACAAGTTGATAGTTGCAACTATTCTGCAGCAAATATAGTGGTTGCCTCATTAACACACACATCTTTCCCTAACTGAGACTATAATCAATGAAGGCAACAAAGGAGATTGGGACACTAAACCACGATTGGGTCCTTCAAACTGGACAAGTTTGGGGTAGCAGTCCTGAGTTCCAGGAGTGACAAAGTATCTGATATCACTTCGAACAAGTGTCCTTTTCTGTGTGCCTCTACTAAATACCTGACTTGAGTCTCTAAATGCTATTTCTCCTTGCTGAACCCTGAAGTAAATTGGTTTACTGAAATGACACATTGTCCAATTAAATTTTAAGCTCTGAGAGAACAGAGATCCTTTAAAAAAAAAACTTTGTTTCTTTGTCAACACCTAGTAGAGTGCTTAGTATCTAGAAGGGACTTAATGTTGAATGAAATCAAAGTTGGAAACGTCCCAGGACTCAGAGAATAATCCCTCCCCTCCACATCTTGCTCCTTTTCTTAGTGAATGGAAGAATAGAGATATGGATATCAGAGGAGGGAAGGGACAATAGCTGGAAAGAGTCAGGCACAATGGTTCGGAATCATTAGGGTTAGTAAGAGATGCCTTCTAAGGAGGTTTGAAGATGGCAGGATTGGTTCAGTGGGAGCAAAAAACCACCAAAGTTACTCAACTTTGCCTCAGAAAACATTCTCCATTGGCTTTCTAAGGTGTCTGAAATTCCTACTACTAAGGGAATTTCTATTTATTAAGGCATCATTTCTGGAAAGGGCTGATTACAATGTAGATGTTACCTAGGAAGGTTAACATATGTTACATATTAGTACTCATTATCACATTAGCATGAATTTATTTTGACATTCCTTAGCAGGAAACAGGGCACTTAAAGAGGTACAAGATGTATTTTATTGAGGTTGGGGAGGACAGTGAATAGAAAAATTAATGTGAACATGGCAGAATTACAAAAGAACCAAAGTGGGGAATTTTGGAAAACCAGGGAGCAGCTTAAGAACACTGAGTTCTTGAAGGTATGAAGTATAAAACAGAAGAAAAGGTAAAGGAAAGACCAAAGATAAACTACCTACCTCATAGTATTTCTTGGGGTGGTCACTTAACCTCTATAGATCTTTTTCTTTATCTGTAAAGGAGGGGACCTTCAAGGTCCCTGGTAGCTAGCTGGTACTTTAGATAGAATGCTAGACTCAAGTCATGGAGACCCGAGATAAAACTCAGCCTCACACATTTACTGGGATATGTCTTTGGACAAATAACTTAACTCCTATTTGCTTCAGTTTCCTCATATCTAAAATGGAGTAATAATAGTACTTAACTCCTGGAGTTGTTTTGAGGATAAAATGAGAATATTTATAGAGTACTTTACAAACCTTAAAGCACGATATAAATGCTAGTGATTATTACTCCAGTTCTAAGAGTAGAAGTTTAACTATTATAATACTGAAGGAAAAGAAGAAAAATACAGTCAGGTAATAGGGGCAGATATGGAATACACTTCTTTCTTAACTGCATTAATCCCAAGGGTTAACAGAAAAGAATAATGAGGAACTGTGTGCATCACAGATAAAGGTTAATGTCTAAAGTCAAAGTCAGGAAAGAACTATTAACTGATTCATGTGTTTGTTTAGCTTCCTATTCCCAAAGCTCTTTTTTTTTTCCAATTAAGGGTTTCTACCTTGATTAGATTCTTAATTGATGAAATCATTGTTCCTGAGCCTAGCTCCCTGGTGTGAAATGCAAATGTACTTTCATTTATTCGTTACTTAATTACTTAGTTTTATCTATTTGACTTAGTATTGCTCAGAGGATGTCTTATGCATTTGTCTCAGAAGGATGGGTCAGTTTTAAAGAGGCTCTCATCTCAACCTGCATATGCCCCACGACTGCCTCATATTCAATCAATTACTGATATTTACAATGATCCTTAGGCCAGTGAGAAAAGGTTGGGTCCTTCCCTTCACTTTCTGGATGGCCAGATAGATCCAGGTATGAATCAGTGCTTGCTATTGCTGAACAGCAGGACATCGGGATTAGGTACTGCCAAGCAACAACGTACAGGCACTGGTGATTCAGACACCAGCTGCTACTAGAAAAGAGGAGGAAGAGAAACCAATATTTCATCCACCATTGCAAACAAGGATTTCTAGGCCACTTCTTGGCCAGACATGGGTACCTGTCCCTGGCCCAAGTACACCATTAGGCTGGTAGTGGTATTTGAACTTTAAGTCATGCTATATAGAACACTACAACATAAGACATACATGAATATGATATGATATAAAATATAAATATATAAATAATATAAAATAGAATAAATGTGTAAGTACAGTTGTATGACAGCTCCAAGAGAAAATATCATGAAATAACAATGGGCATATAAAACAGTGCTTTAAAGTTTACAAAATGCTTTTACATATATTATCTAATTAGTGTCCCCAAAAGCCCACAAGGTAGAAACTACAAATTTCTATATTATGCCCATTAACACAGCAAGAAACTTAAGCCCAGAGAGCTTAAATGATTTGCCCAGGGTTACAAAGCTAATAAGCATTTGGAGTGCTGTTTGATCCTAGCTGCTCCTGACTCCAAATCTAGCAATATCCATTTTAGAATGAATACTACCTCTCCTGGTGCACCTACCTGTTTGTTATTCTCTTTTCTGACACCTACTAGAAAAATCAAAAGTGAATTCTATGCTTAGCCCAGCTGAAATGGTCCCATGACCTCTGGCATAGGGACATTCTGAGAGACTTGCGAATAGTTCAGAAAATGTTGCCAAGGATGCAATGGCTGCTGCTGGCCAAACTTCTGATCTATAATGTACCTCAAGACCTCCATCAGCCTGTAATATAGACTTTTTATTGCACCGTTGTCTCTTCAAGGATGTATGTAAAACAAGGGAACCCAAACACAGATGTATAGAAAAAGACACCCATGCAATCAGACTCCCCAGAGTTGTACTGTTCTGTCACAAAGCTGTCTCATCTGGTGTTCGTGCTCTCTGCTGTCAACAGCCTAATCAGCTCTGTGGTAAAAGGACCTGTTTAGGAAAGGCAAGCCTAGAAACCTGGAATTGCTCTGCTTTTGTAAACTGGTTACAGGCAGTTTCAGAGAGGGGGCTGATACCTTTGTCAAGGTTTTTGATAATAGCTGCTACCTTCCTGTCACAGAGATCAATTGCCTACCTTCCAGATTTGATGACACCATTATTATTAGAAATGCATCGCTCATCGCTCCTTTTTCCTGATTTACCAGAAATCATACAAAGACCATATCCTATAAGCCCATATCCTATCAGGAACCACCTTGCATTTTGTCTTTGTATTCCCAGTGCCTGGCATATATAGTAGGTGATTGATAAGTGCTTGTCAACTGAATTCGTGAGTGATCTATGAATTATCTCCATTGGTTTACAATGTGAAATAAAACTTTTATATGAACTTTAATGTTATGGGAGACTCTATAAAATTGTATGGCAAATCAATAGAAGATTTGGCTAACAACAGTTTATTAATGAGAATTTTATAAATTAGATTAAAATCTCCTTGAGGGCAGGGATTATCTTTTGCCTTTTTTGTAACCCCTGTACTTGGAACAGTGCCTGGCACATAGTAAGTACTTAATAATTGTTCAATGACTTTTACTGACTACTATATGAAATTGTATTAATTCACTAAGACTCAGAACATTACAGGATTTCCTGGAAGAGATCTGCCCAATGATTCATATAGGAGAAATTACATGAGTAAAAACTGCTTATTATCCAGCTCATAGAATGCTCTTGGATGTCTGATACATTGAATTAGTATACATATCCAGCATAGGCATTGCAGATGCACAATGAGTTGGGCCTAAAATTGGACTGAATAAAGAGCAATGGGAAATGCATTTGGGAAACTGCATCATGATTTCAGTGATCTGAGCTAAACTCTAATGCAAAGACCCCATCTTTTCACCATAAATATTCTGGCATTTCTCTGTTGACAGGAATCTTAGAACACCACGGCCTCATAGGGATTAAAGTTGTAGATAATCCAAATTGTATAGAGAGACACCCATGGTGGTCATGACCTACGTGTAAGAAGTAGAATGAAGGCTATCTTTTGAGGAAATGTATTATCATAAAAAGTGTGGGGGCAGTCAGTTACGAGGGTCAATCAAACATTTTTTTTGTCAAATAACCATTGGATAGGACTCCACTGTTGCTCGCAACTTCCTCCAATATAAATAAAAGGCAAAGGAAGGCCATCAGGACATTTGGTGGACATTTCGTAGATAATCTATGTGAGAACATTGGCAAAGATTACCGAAGATGAAAAGGAATAAATAAGTTGCAAATCTTCGTTGATGGACAAGATACACATATTGATCAAATCATGGATAAATCAAGTCTCTGAAGTGTAGAAATATTATTGAAACTGTCATCTTAAAATTTCATATCTTTCACACTTCTAACAGATTTATTCAGATGAGATTCATCAGGGGAAAATGCTGTAAAATACATTTGTAGGGTTCTCTGAGATGTTACCAATTTAAATTTATTTTGAGTACTCTCCAATGTTAGAACCTTCTTACTCATAATTATAATAATAACAATATTTAACCTGTGTAGAACATTTCCCTATTTAAGATATGCTTTAACATACATTTTATTTGATCTCAGAATGGCCTTAATGTAGGCAAATCAGGTATTATTATCCTCATTTTCCAGACAAGAAAATTGAAGTTCAGAGAAATTGCTCAATGTTGCACAGGTAGTAATTGGCAGAGCACATGCAAACTCATGTCTTTGTAGTCTAACTCCAGGATTCTTTTAACTTTATCATGCCAAAGTTTAAGGAATTTAAAATAGTTGTCCTTTTACCCTTAGAATTAAATGCCCCAGCAGTATAATGACCAGTCAAATTTCCATTACCATCACATCTATGGTTTTACATCAAATAGTGCAGGGAGAAAAAGAATGCTATAAAATTATTATGCTAAGGAAATAGGGTTGAAATATCACTGTCATAATAAGTGATTTTTTTCATAAAATTGTGGGCCTCAAAGGAACATCGCTGAAACATTCAATCTCCATTCTGCTGCTGGGCACACCTAGTAAGTCTTGTCAATATTCCTCAAGCATGTATCTGACCATGTCATTCTCTTGTTCAGTAAGTTCCAATGGCTTCCTGTTACTTCTAGGATGAAACACAAACTCCTCTGGTCTTTAAAGACTTTCACAAGTCATGACCTCTATATACTTATTAAAAATTACTCCTCTTCACTCACTCTGCTATTCAACCAAACTGACCTGCTTGCTGTTCATTAACCACTACTCTATCTGCTATCTCTAAAGCCATTTTCATAGATCGTCCCCATGCCTACAATGTACTTCCTAATTCATCTCCACCTCTTAGAATCCCTAATTTCTATCAAAGCTCAGCTGAAGCATCACCCCTTCATGAACTGATCTAATCAGCTGCTTGTACCTCTCCCTCCAAGAAAAAGAAACATCTTATGATTTTCATCTATTTTGTAGATACTCATGTATATAAATATGTGTGCATATATATATTTATATACATACATGCACACATATACATACACATGTAATTTCCTCTAATAGAATGTAAACTCCTTTTTGTATTCCCAGTATCTAATACAGTGTCTGGTATACAGTAGTCATTTAATAAATCCTTGTTGAGTGATCAATGAATTAACTCCAAAGCAATTGTTATATAGCTCTGTTGAAAAACTTCTAAGGTTTTTAAAATTATATATTCTGAAAAAGAAAAAAAAGTACCATTCCTTAAAAATCAAAGACAGGTTTGGAAGTATGTTAGAAGCCTAGTAGAATAAGGAAGTAAATTATATGCAGATATAATTTGGAGTCATAGAACATTAGTGAAACCTTAGAGATCACAGTTTATGAAGGTTAAAAAACAAACCAACCAAGCACCCAAATTCTTCTAGGAAGGGTGAATGGGACTCCACTGTCTGGAGTCAAAAGCCCTGGATTAAAGTCCTGCCCCTAATGCTTACTATGTAACATCTCGCAAGTCACTTAATCTTTCTAATCCTTAGTTTTCTCATCTGTAAGCGTGTAAGGGAAAGTAGGCAATCTTACTCAAGAAATGGAATCCCTGAAAATTAGAAAAGACCAAACAAGTAAACTGAGACATCCCTCGTGAGAAAGAAAGAACTATTAGGACAAAATCAAAAGATTGGAAAAATAGAAGAAAATGTTAAGATTTCTTCTATCAAAAACAACTGATTTGAAAACAGGTAAAGAAGAGATCATTTAAGAATAAATGTATTCCCTGGAAAATGGATTTTTAAAAAATAGCCTGGACACAAATTCAAGAAACCATAAGTAAAAAAAATGTCTAAACCTACCAGAACTATATGAAAAAAGATAGAAAGAATCTACCAATCACATCCTGAAACAAACTCCGAAGGAAAAGTCCCAGGAATGTCATAGCCAAAATCCAGAGTTTCCATGTTAAGAGAGAGAGAGAGAGAGAGAGAGAGAGAGAGAGAGAGAGAGAGAGAGAGAGAGAGAGAGAGAGAGACTGTAAGCACTCAGAGAATCAATTAAAGTTCCAAGGCACTAGAGTCAGGATCACATGAAATCTGGCAGCTTCTACAGTGAGAAGATTTTGGAAAACACTATTCCAAAAGGCAAAAGAGACAGGCTTACAACCAAGAATAACTAACTCTGCAAAGTCAGTATAATCATACAAGAGGAATTAATGGAATTCAGGACTTTTAAGCAAGTTTGATGAAAAGACAAGACCTGAGTGGGAACTTTGAAATACAAACTCAATAGTCTAAAGAAACACAGAAAAATAAATTTATTAGAGCAATTATAAGGATCTGAATAAAGATATAATGTTAATGGGAGGAAAGATGCAAGTGTTCCTTGAGAATGTTAATGTCTTCAAAGAGTATTTAGGGAATTAAAGAAGAAAAACAGAGGTCTAGGAGATGGAATGGTTCTGTTTGCAGGGCTTGAGGAAAAAAGAGAAGGACACATAAAAGGAATACACTAATGAAAGAAGAAAGAAGGAGCTGGAACTTGTTATTTTTAATAATTGGGATGTGTGAGAAGAGTACACAACATAGAGGAAGGGATGGCAGAAGAGGGTATCAGATGAATCTCACGGACAAAGGGATGTAACACAAACTCAGAGTTTAATGTGGAAATGCAACAAACACAATGGGGAAGCAAATAGGGATGGAGTAGGGGCTAAATGGGAGGATAACACTGGGTGGGTATAGTCATGAGCAAAACAAATTTTCTGATACTGAAAGGGGATTTAAAAAGGGAAGGAGAGGACAAAAGGAAATAATTAGAATCTAAGGCTTTTTGTTGTCTCTTAGACAAGTAGGGAATAGCTGAACAAATTGTAATATATAAATCAAATATAAATCTACTTTGCCTTAAGAAATGAAAAGAGATGATTACAGAGAACCCTGGGTAGCTTGAAATGATGCAGAATGAATGAGCAGAACCATAAAAATAACCACATTTTCAAGAAAGACAAATCTGAACAACTTCAGAATTCTGATCCATTTAATGACCAAACATGTCTCCAGAGGACCTATAATGAACGATGTTACCCATCTTTCTGACAGAAAGGTGATGGACACAAGATACAGAGATATGCATTTTTTGGAAATGGCCACTATATGGATAATATTTTGCTCAGCTATGCTTCTTTGTTACAAGGGTATTTTTTCCCTTTTTCTTTCTCTCTCTTTTTTTAATTCTTGGGTGAGGTTGAAGGGGAGAAGGGATTAGCAATAGTGACACAAAAGGAGAGCCTTTGTAATTTTTTTAAGTCTCAAAAGAAAACAAAAGGAAGCACAGGGAAGCAGAGCAGTTTTGAAAGTAACATACATATTTATCTTATTTTTTTTAAATCAAGCAGTATAATGTAGAGATTTATAATTTCACATAGAATAGTTTTGCATTCCACTGTGTGTATGGAAATATTCTTTTTTGATGTTTAATTTCAGAATGAAAATGTTTTTAAGAAGAAATGTAACATTAGTACAGTGCTATGTTTTGCAATTTGAAGAACTTCATTTGATAAAAAAGAGAAAAATATAAATGGGTGCATGAGTATACACTAAATTGTTCTGTTAACTATGCCTATAAAAAGCCTATCTGTTCGAACCACGTGGCCCCAGCCAAAGAAAACCATTCTCCTTGGGACAGTTCATCAAAATGGAGACATTGCCCTGTATGAAATAAACAGCTTTTAAAGTCTAGCCTTGTAAACCTAAACTGTGAACTGAAGGCAAAAGCCGCATCATGGTATTATATATTTAATTTTGGGGTTGAAAGAGAAGGAAAGGGAAGAAGAATTTAATTAAGCACATACGATGTGCTAGGCACAGTGCTAAGCACTTTACCAGTATTATCTCATATATATACATCCCATTAAGAACAGCTAGCATGTATATTATTCTGTCATTTTTTCAGTTGTATTCAACTCACTGTGGCCCCATTTGGGGTTTTCTTGGCAGAGATACTGGAGTGGTTTGCCATTTTTTTTCCTCCAGCTCATTTTACCCTGAGGCAAATGGTTAAGTGACTTCCCCAAATGACTTACAGCTAAAGAGTATTTGAGGCCAGATTTGAACTGAGGTTGGTGAGTCTTCCTGACTCCAGGTCCAACACTCTATCCACTGCACCACCTAGGTGTCCTAGCATGTATGTAGCACTTTGAGTTTGCAAAGCACTTTACAAATATTATCCCTTTTCTCTCACTCTGATGAGTAAATGTTATTATTATCTTCATTTTACAGGTGAGAAAACTGAGGTTGAGCCACTTATGCAGGACACATAGCCATTAAGTTCCTGAGGTTAGATATGAACCCAGGTCTTTCTGTTTCTATCCCAGCCTCTATCCACTCTGCACCACCTAGCTGCCCACCCTTCTCTTAGCAAAATCTAGTCCCGGCTTTTTGCCTATCTGAAGGAGGAGCCATGTGCTAATAGATTAATTTAGTTGACCATCCATCCAGCACTGTTTTAGCACTGAGAAATTCTTTGTCCTTTTGTTTTGCTTTCTTGTGGGGAGTGATAGGTTGATCTCTTTCAATTTGTTGGGGATTTCATTTAGAAGATCCTTTAGCATTTCTAGGCTCAATGAAATCAGTACAACATGATCCACAAAAAGGAGCATCTAGAGTGAATCAATCCTTCTTCCATTGCCACTCAGTATAGAGCATCCTCCAAGCCAGATGATGAATTTTGAACAACCACACATTTCCTTGGTTTATACCTTTCTTGATATTGATAATCAAAGGATGCAAAGGAACAAAGTTATGTTTGTGATTGTGCCTATCAAGAAATTTTGTAAGATCTCAATGTACCAATCAATCAACTAATATTTATTAAGCACATACTCTGGCCATGCCCTATGCTAAATGATGGGAATACAAAGACAAAAACAAAATATTCTCTGTCCCCAGAAAGCATACATGCTGAAAGGGCAGCCAGCATGTATAGTATCATTAATGTGTAATCAGTCTAGAAATTTGGTTGGAGCTAGATTGTGAAGGGTTTTATATTACATACAGAAGAGTTTGTATTTTATCCTATGTGTAATAAAAAGCAACTGGAGCTTTTTTTGAGAAGAGCAGTGACATGGTGAAGCCTGTGTTTTATAAGTATCATTTTGGCAGCTAAATGGAAGAGGGAAAAGACATGAAGCAAAGATACAAATTAGGAGGCTGCTACAATAGTCCAGGTGAGAGATAATGAGGGCCTGGACTAGGGTACAGACCATGTTGGTGGAAAGAGATTGTGTGAAACATGGAGACAGAATGAACAAGACTTAGCAAATAATTTGATATTGGGAGAGTAGGAGTTTGGTGGTTGAGGTAGATGAGTAGTTGAGGGTGACTAACCCGAGTGACAGGAAACAGATGGGAATGCGGAGGTGTTAAAAAAAGAGGATAATACTGAAGAGAGAACAGTTGCAAGCAAAACAAGCTTCTTGATACTGAAGTGGGTTGGATGTTAAAAGAGGGGGAACAAAAGCAAGAAAAGGGGAAAACTAAGGGGCTGCCCATTAGTTGACCGAACAAACTGTGATCCATGAATGTAAAGGAATACTATTCCACCATAAGAAATTATGAAACACTATTTCAGAGAAGCCTGGGAAGTATTAACTGATATAGAATGAAGTGAGCAGAACCAGTAGAACAAGTTATGCAATGATAACATTGTAAATTTAACAGTCATTATAACAATGCACAGACTTCTGCCTGGTAAGGAAATGTAAGTGGCTAAAGAAAGTTGTATTTCTTCAAGAAACCATCTTGGGGTGGGAATTGGAGGAAGGATTTTTTCACTATAGGGGAAATTTAAAATCCCTTTGGAAAGGTGTATAAAGAAGAGAATTAAAGAAATGAGAGAAGGGAAGGGGAGTATGAAGGAAAAACTGGAGAGGGATGAGTGGGGGTGGGAAAGAGAGATAGAAGAAAGGAGGAGAGAGATTGACAGAGAGAGATGGAGAGAGACAGAGAGACAAGGAATGGGAACCTCAAGAAATGGACCAGAAAGAACTGGTGGCACAGAAGCAATAGATCAAAGGAGAAAGATAAGAAGTGACAGTTGATAAGGGAGTGCTCTAGGAGGGTTCTATCAGCCCTTCTAGGCATCTTGGAGCAGTAGGTTGAGGCTACACCTACTGGTTATAGCTACCTCCTTAAGGACTGAGGGAAAAATATTTTTCCCCAACTTCTCTACCCTGTGGTACCTGTTTATTAACAGACACAGTTACAAACTTTGTTCTATTCTTTACCCTAAAATTTCTGGTAACCTGAGTTTTGTCTCCACCGCAACAAGGCCAGGAGTTAGCTATAGATAAAAATAAATTTAAATTGAGGCAAAGAGCCAAATCTCTGTCTTAATGTTAGGAGTTTTCCTAACCAGATCTCTGAACCTAATTCCTAATATATTATTTAATATAAATTCCATAAATCAGTGGAGGAGGGGGTCATTTTATTGCCCCTACACTAAAAAACAGGATAAATGTTCTAACCTGATGTGGCTGATTAAATCTCCAAAAACAAAAAGGCCAGGAAGGAGAGATTGGTGAAGTAAGTTCTCTGGCCTCAATGTACTCTCAATAGAGGCCAGCAACCACAAGTCTCACTTAAAGAAAAACAACTTCTCTAATCAAAGCAATGATAAACCACCTCTCCAGAGGACCTATGATGAAATATGTTACCTCATTACAGAGGGGGTTGGACTCAAGTTGCAGAATGAAATATATGTTTTTTGAATATATATGGATTTGTTCTGATTGACTATACTTATTACTCAAAAATGGATTTTTTTTCCTCTTTCAGGTGTGTGTGTGTGTGTGTGTGTGTGTGTATCTAGGGGAAAGATCAAGTAATGATGGTGATGCAAAAAAAGGAGAACCAACAAGAGATTATATATATATATATATATATATATATATATATATATATATATATATACACATATACATATATTTATGCTTGTGTGTATGTGTATTTAAGTGCACATATGAGAACATAAGGAAGTAAAGAAGAAAGTACAACAAGACAGTTTTGGGAGTAATAGGTTGAATTTATCACATATGTTTTTTAAAAAGCAAACAGTATCAAATATGGTTTCATAAGCAATCCTTTTTTGTCCTACATTATATATAGAAATGCTCATGGGTTGTTGGGGTTTGGGTGGGCACAGGAGGAATCAAGTTCAACATTTTTAAAAATGTTCCCTTCAATGCATGTGGGAATCATTCTAATAAAGATTTTATAGAAATGAGAAAGTAAGCATATGGTCTTTTCAATTGACTTTTTCCAGTAATAATACCATATGTGCTTTCCCCACTTATTCAGGATCTTCCTCTATTTCAGATATCTTTAAATTCAATCCTTCAAAGCTTTCCAAATTGTATCACCCTAAGGTGTACATACTTCTCTGTACACTTTTGATCTGGTCCAGCTGTTCTTTTTAACTTAATTTTCTTAAGTGGCATTTCCACGTACCCATATTCTAACACATTAGAGACTGAAGTATTGCAATACAAAGTTGGTGGCCCAAATATCATGGATAATGAAAATAGGTCACTTTAGAAATGCATGTAGATGTGCTCCATTTTTCATCTATTTGTTATTCTCTTCTAAGTTTCATCTAGAAAGGCTCCCTGGAATGATCTTACTCAGTTGGGTCTATTGCTAAACTTTCTACAGAGTTGTTTTATACTCCACCATTCTTCACAGCCCTCCCCTCCCGCAACCCTCGATCATTTCAGGGTTCTGTTTATTTTAGAAGTCACATAACTGAACATTAGAGGAAAAAATAGTTCCCACCCCACTTTTCTCAACCCTAGTCTAGTTCTCACTTTCCAGGTTAGAATGAGGTTATGGAGCTAACCAAGGACCAAGTGAAGACACAGACAAGGGAATCACAGCTTTTAAATGGGGCAAAGTCTGAGGCAGCCAGGTGGTGAGGTGGATAGAATACTGAGCCTGGAGTCAGGAAGATCTGAGTGACCCTGGGAAAGTCACTTAATCTCTGCCCCAATTTCTCAACTATAAAATGGGAGTAATTCTAGCACTCACCTTCCAGGGTTGTTGTAGGGATTAAATAAGAAAACGAAGGTCCAGAGAAGTTAGGTGATTTGGTCAAAGTCACTCAGATAGTGAAAGAGCTCGGACTGAAATCCAGGTTCTCTAACTCCAAATCGAGCACTCTTTCTATTATGCCATAGTACCTCCCTTTCTTTCACTTGCTGTTAATAATGTAGGTACATAAGCTACCACTGTCTTCTTGGTGATCTTTTTTGCATATGTTAATCATAAATGCTGCCACATGAGATGAGCAAGTAAGTATTCAATGATATAATGTTAGGGTTTTTTTTGTTTTGTTTTGTTTTGTTTTTTGGTTAGAGACACCATTTCACCAAGAGCCATTACAGCAGGACTTTTTGTAAAAGAAACAATCTATGCCACTAGAAAGTTCCTTCATGTCACCAGATTAAATTCCCCACCTTACATGTATCTGCATACCATCTCTTGACTCTATGCCTATACCTGGACTACACTCCTTACCTCTACCTATTAGGATCCTTAGCTCCCTTCAAGGCTCAGCTCCTGTGTACTATCTCCTATGGGAAGCCTTTCCTGGTCTCCATAGCTAATAATTCCCTATCTTTTTTCAAATTGTTATATATAAATGTATTTCTTGATGTTATATCTCACCTGCATAATGAAAGCTCCTAGGAGACAGGGAATGTTTTTCCCATGCCCTTGTATTCCCAGAAGCTGACACAATGTCTCGGTGCTCAATAACTTCAAAAAAATTTTTATGGATTATGTCTGTTTCCTTCTAAGCTCTCCTTACATGGAGAATCTCAGACTCACAGTATTTGAAATCTGAAAGAGACCTCAGTGGCCATCTGGTCCAATCTATAAGTGAAAGGAGTTCCAACTATAACATATTCGACAAGTGGTTATCCAGCCTCTGTTTGAAGACCTCCAATAAGGGGAAATTACCACCTCTTAAGACCATCCACCTTTCTTTTTGACAGCTCTAATCATTAGCAAGGTTTACCTGATACTAAGCCTTAACTTTGACCTCTTAGTAAAATCCACCCATTGCTCCAGGTTCTGCCCTCTTAGGTCAAATAAAACATGTCCAATCACTCCTCCAAAGGACAGGCCTTCAGACACTTGAAGACAGCTGTCTTCTAAATATGGGCTAAATAGTCCCACTTCCTTCAAATGATCCACAAATGACATGACTTCAAATCCCTTCACCATTCTTGTTGTCCTTCTGGGCACTGTCCAGCTTTTTTGTTTTCAGTCATTTTCAGTCATGTCTGACTCTTCATGACCCCATTTGGAGTTTTCTTGGCAAACATACTGGCATAGTTTGTTATTTCCTTCCCCAACTCATTTTACAGATGAGGAAACTGAAGCAAACAGGGTTAAGTGACTTGCCCAGGGTCACACAGCCGGTAAGTGTCTGAGGCCAGATTTGAACTCAGGAAGATGAATCTTTCTGACTCCAGGCCTGGTGCTCTATCCATTGTGCCACCTAGCTACCCCAGCCTCCATCTTATCAATGTCTTTCTTAAACTGCGGTGTCTAGAACTAAACACAATACTCCAGACAGGGTCTGATGAGAGCAGAGAACAGTACGAATGCCACTTTCCTATTCCTGGAAGTAATTTGTCTTTTAATGCAGCTCAAGACTGCACTTCCTTTTATGAATTCATGAATAGTAATCAGGAATGATTTCATATAATATAATAATTCTTGATATTTGTGCATTCAACAAAAATTCATTAAGCACCTACTGTGCACAATGCCTTGTTCTAGGAACCAAGTACGTATCAGTTGAAGAGTCCCTTAAGCATCTCTTTTTTTAATTAAAATGTAGTTCTTTTTGGTCTTTCCTTCTGCTTCTATCAGTACTCTCTGCATATCCTGATTCTCTCAACTGATTGACATATTTTTAGAACAGATTTCCGCCACCTTGTTCTGACACCCAGCTTCATGAGAACTCTCTGTGCAAATGCTGTATGTGACAGTTAGAAGGTCACAAGAATTTGTTCAATTTCTAGAAAATATATTAAACTCTTGAAACTAATGAAAAATGTACAGAGGAGGCAATACTCAGCTCTCAAGTGCAAAGATAAAGTTTTTATCATCAACTTTTTAATACTAAGATTTTCAGAAAAAAATTACAACAGACCGTAGGAGAAAAAAGAATTGAAGTAGTTCCATCTGTTTCTCTCCAATATCAATAATGTCCACTCAAGCCTTGACTATGTCCTCATTTACACACACACACACACACACACACACACACACACACACACACACATGCCACTGCCACCACCACCGCCACCACCACCACCACCTGCCTCCTGTGGGTAGGGAGACGTAGCCAAAATTCCTCAGCCAAAGACTTTTGGAGTTGCCCCTAGCTTCCTGATGGGAAAAGGGAACCCAATATTCTACCTTTTCACAACCCTGGTTTGTAGCTGACTCCTAGGCTCCGTTGTCAATTCTGGCTCTAGCCTTAAATTTAGTCAAGCTTGATCAAAGCTTAGAACAATGCCCAAACTTCTAGCTTTTGGTTCTAGCCCAAATAGTATGACCATTTCATCCAACCCCCCAAGTAGAAAAATTCAACTGCAGCAAGTGGCCTACTCTAGCTATTTCTGGCTGATACTAAAAAGAGAGAAGAGAGGGGAGATGAAGAGTTCTCTTCCTGTCAATGAAGTAAAGCACCATTCTTTCACCCATCTCAGATTTTCATTCCAAAATGACAAACAGGTTGGAAATGACATACTATAAAGGACTTCACAGACTTTAGACTTGTCAGTGATAAGGGGCAGACACTTCATAAAATTATCTTTCTGAAAAAATCTATGGGTATAGCTACTACATCCATTTTAAGGATCTTCCAAGACAAGGAAGAATCAGAAAAAAATAATTGTATAATAAACCTAAAAATATAAATTACCTCAGGGAAAAAACTCCCAATTTGACTAGAATTTCTGGAAAAGCTGGAAAGCGTTCTAGGAAAATTAGATTTATATCACCATCTTATACCAAATGCCAAAATAGAATAAAAATAGATGTATACCCTGAATATTAAGGGTTGAACCATTAAAAATCTTAGAAAAATAAGTTCACATACCTTTTTCAGACATGGCTAGTGGGTAACTTCTTAACAAATTTAGAATAGAGGCAATTACAAAAGACAAAATGGATAAACTCTATTGTATAAAATTGAAATGCTTTTGCACAACAAAATTAATTCAACCAGGATAAAAAAGCACTCAACTCAACTAAATATTCGACCTGATTATATATAGATATATGTACATGTGACAAAAATATAGGGAAGGGCCTGTGCCTATGATTTCACTAACATGGGGATCTCTCAGCAGAAGAAACTCCTAATAAGACAGATCAATAGCTTCTCTACAATTTACAATCTTGGGGAGTTGTCTAAAATGCCAAGAGGTTAAGAAGGGATTTGCCAGTAGTCACACATAATCAGTATATGTCAGAAACAGGACTTGAACCCAGGTTTTCCTGGTTTCGCGCTATACTGATTCTCAACATAAATATGTAAGACCGAAAGCTATTCCCCCAATAGATAAGTGACCAAAGAATATGAACTAACAGTTCTCAAAAGAAAAAAAATGCAAACAATTAGTACCTATATGAAAGAATGACTAATTATTGGTGACCAAATGATTAAGAGAAGTGCATCTCAAAACAACTCTGAGGTTCTGCTTCATAATCAACAAACTGGCAGAGTTCAAAAGATGGCAATAGTAGTTTTGAATGAATTGTAGGAAGGTGGGCAAACTAACACATTGTTAGTGGAGTTGTGAATTATTAGTCCTAGCATTCTGAAAAACAATTTGGAATTTTGCTTAAAAAAATGCCTAGGTCTTTTTACCCAGAAATTTCACTAATAGGCATATAACTCAGGAAGGCTGAAAATGAAAAAAAAGGCCCCATATGCACCAAAATATTTATAGCAGAACTTTTTGTAGTTGTGAAAAACTGGAAGCAAAGTTGTTGCCTGTCCATTTGTGAATAGCTAAACTAGTTGTAGTACATAAAAATTATGGAGTAATTTTGTGTTGTATGAATACTGAGAAACATGAGAAGATATATGAACTGAGACAAAGTTAAATAATCAGAATTGTGAATAATATGTACGATTACTACAACACTATAA
Organism: Trichosurus vulpecula; assembly: GCF_011100635.1. Classification (NCBI taxonomy): domain Eukaryota; kingdom Metazoa; phylum Chordata; class Mammalia; order Diprotodontia; family Phalangeridae; genus Trichosurus; species Trichosurus vulpecula. The sequence continues at coordinate 96,874,728 of NC_050576.1, read as the reverse complement.
ATAGAAAGAAAAGCAATAACAAAATAATAAAAATTGAATGCTGCTAAATAATCACCAAGCTTAACCCCAAAGAAGAGAAGACACTTCCCTTGTTTTTTTTGCAAAGATGAGACACTATGCATATACAACATTTCACATAATGTCAGTCTTTTAAACTGTGTTTCTCAGTTTTCTAGAGCTTTTTTTCATTTTATTGTTTTCTTCTGAGGGATGGCAAAGTATATGTTGGCAAATGTACAAGAATTCTTAATGTTTTTCATGTAACAGAGTAGCCATGGTAGTCTAATGAAGTCTATGGATTACTTCTCAGAACAATGTTTTTAAAAGCATTAAATATATAGTATTACAAAGGAAATCAATTATATTGAAATGAAGTTAAGCTATTTTTTTAAAAAGTTCCTGGATCTCAGGAGTAGCATTGCTGAAAAAAGTAATTAACCCTAGAAGGACCAGACACAGTCAATGGATGTAAAAAAAAAATTATAATTTTCCTTTGAAATTTAGAAAAAAAATCATTCTACTATTTTTTTTTGGTTTTGTGAACAAAAACAAATTAACTACATCAGCAAATCCTTCAATGCTTTCAAGGATTATGCAGCTTAGAACGTACTCTTCATGTGAGAGAGAAAATGGGCATGATGAAGGCTGAAAGAGACCAGAAAGGTAATATAGTCTAACTCCCTCATTTTACAGACTAGTGAACTGAGGCTTAGGCAGGCAAACAGCTTGCTCAAAGTCACACAGGTAACAGAGATTAGAGCAGAAATTCAAATGAGTTTCCCTAATTCCAGATCTTTTTTTAGGGCAATATGCAAGACCATCAATCAATATTAAAATGAATATTTTTCTCTCTATCAAGCTACTTATAACAGCAGAAGTTCTGATTGGTGTTAGAAAACTATTGATGGAATATCTGGAATTTTTAAATAAATTTCCAAAAAATGTAGGTGATTTTGTAACTTGTATAAATTTGAGAGGGATACAGATTATTCCTTTTTCTGAGGCAGCTAGGTAACACTGGCTCTGGAGTCAGGAAGATCTGAGTTAAAATCTGGCCTCAGACATTTCCTGGCTATTTGACACTGGGCAAATCACTTAACCTATCTCTCAGGGCTTTTGTGGGGATCAAAAGCACTTAGCATAGTACCTGGCACATAGTAGGTGCTATAATAAACACTTGTACCCTTCCTCTCCTTAGTAAAAGGGCTTTGTATTTTTCCATTCTCTGCCTGTGGCCTCTGTATTTCTGTTGCTTTCTGGAACCAGCACAGTCTTGGTGGCAAGGAGTCTCCGACTATCTCTTGGAGTTCTGTGATCTCCTATTCAGCATCGCAGACAGCTTTAATACACGTCTACACCACCATCCATAGCATGGATTTCTGTAAGAGCAGTAACATCTTTCTGGACAATCTAGCCCTCTGTTAATGGTGCGATCACTAAGCATAAGCACATTCTGCAGTCTTCAAAACCTGCAAACCTTGTCCACCCACCCAAAGAGAGTACCTAAAAACATAGAAGTCAATATCCCTCCTCCTAGAATTAACAGACATACATGGATCCCATGTTTCCAATCTCAGAAAGCCGTTTGACTTATTTTTCCCCTATCTATTGGCTTAGCTAGTATGTGACAGAATTGAGGGAGTCGATGGTTATTTTCTGTCCACATAGAAACAGTCTAGTTGACCCTGAAGCTTGACAAAATACCTTCAGGTCTATGCAATGAAAACTAGATATAAAAAACTAAAGATGAATGCAGGGTCAAATCACCAATTCTACAGCCCTCTGTGAACATAAAAGCTTCAGATCTAAACAACAAACTCTACCATAGGCAGAAAATGTAATTTTGATGGCAAATTACAGACTGCTACCACAGGGACTGCTGCTTCATTTTACAAAATAAACAACCACACCAACAGCCGATCGCCGGATACGACTGAGCCTAGGGAATTAATGAAATATATCTTTTGGGGAAATCTGTAATATGAGCAATTTCAACATGCATGATTACCTATTAGAGGAATAATTCCTAAGAGAAACATACCTAATAGTGTACGTGGTCTGTACATTGTTGATTTTTTTTATCCTCTCCTCCACCCACCCCCCAACTAGTGTATTCCCAAAGCTCATGCCTCTTTAAAATTCCATCACGGGTCTCTCAACAAATTCCCTAGGAGGCTCTACAATATGTCAATGTTTTGAAATGATGTTTGGAGCCAATGCAGCTGGTGGAGAATAAGTGATAAATGCTCTTCATTGAAACACCTTTATTCCTTAAGGCTTGAGTCATAGATCATTATTCATAAGCAACCCCAATTTATAGGCTTGATTGATGATCTTCCCTCTGAATTCTTTTTCTTTGATTATGTTCACTGAATTATGATTACCAATTATAGTTATTTAAAAGTTGTGGATTTTTAAAAATTTTAATCTTTACAAAGAAATTCTAAAACCTAAATGGAGACCTCTGAGGCTTCTATCTACTGACATAAGCTGAATTCAAAAATCTGGTGAATAGTTGGGGACACTGTTTGCAGACCCTATCTATGTAGCTAGATGAGAATCAATGCAACCAACCAAATTCTGGGACCTGACCAAATTGGTTACACAAACTTAAATCTAGCTTCATTGTTTCTTGATTTACATTGGGATATAAATATAGAGCCTCTGGTTCTTCTGGTCTATCCTATCTCTTTCCAATAGGATGTTGATTCTCTCGGCAAATTCACTTCAACCTCCAAGTCCCCTGCTTCTGACTTTCCCCACAAGTATCTAGAAAATTTATTGCTTAAAACATCCCAGTATAGAAGCTTCCTGTTTCAGTTCCTTGCCTCTGTCCACAGGGATGGGAAACTATTTAGACCCAGCTGAGTGGGGCCTTCTCTTCCCTACAAAACACCTTTGCCTCCCCAGGGATAAATACCCCTGAGCTGCCTGAAGCACAGACCCAGAAAAACTAGATCATTGTCAACTCCCTTTCCTCTTCCGGCTACTCCTTGAAGGCCACTCTGTTTGAGGCATATTCCTGGTTGTATGCCTTTCCTGCTTCTTCCCAGACCTGCTTTGGAGGGGTTAGTCCCAGTCCCCAGGTGAGGTAGAATGCTGAAATAGCACTGTTTGGAGTTGTCGGTCCTAGGTCCATTGTCGAAAGGGTTAAAGTACCTCCCTCCTTTGGAGGTGTCAGTGAAGGCTTCAGTGTGATAGGTTATTTGACTACCCTAGCAGCCTACCCTTGTTGTCTAGGCTACCTGCTCCCCCGTATGTCTGCAGTTAATCCACACAGCCTTTCCTTTGGGGGTCTATCCTTTTATACACTAAATCAAAGCATTGATTTGTTCATCTAGTTTTCTGTGATATCCTTTTAGTTCCAACAACAGTTTGACGTAAATCCTAGCAGTTCCAAAAATAAAAAGTGCATTTTGAGATTATAAAGTGCAGTTTGCTGTTTGTGACCATGGTTTCATATGTTCAAGAATAAGAAGGGACATTTTGTCCTTTTGGTTCCCTGTTACTCTTCTTTCATGACTGTGGTTGGCATAAGTTAATGTTTATTCCTTGAATGATACAGGGAATTCAAACACTCAAGCCACTCTTATAAACGGACTATAAGACGCTGAATATTTGCAGACAATCCCCTTAATATGAGAGCACCGTGGAGACATCTGAGGATTTTCTCCTGGTATTATGCTGGTCATTTTCATCTCTTGAGATCCCTTCCTATATTATCTTTACCTAGTTACTGAGTCTATTGCCATTTCTCCTATTAACTCTGGGTTCAACTTCTATTAAAAAAGTAGGACAGAGTGTAAAGATATTTGGGATGTGAGATAAACAGGGAGGATGAAATTTTAGAGTGTAATTTTCCCATATTTATTACATAGTTGTGGTTTTTTTGCATTTATATGGTACATTTATTATTCTGTTGATATTATGTGGCTAGGAATTACTAACACCATCATCTCAGAAGAATCAAAATTACAAGCAATCCAAAGGGCAATGGAAAGCTGTGTGGTGGGCGTAAGGAAGCTGCAGCACATTACCATGACTCATTCAGGAGAGGTGGTAAAAAAGGTATCACCAAGGAGAAGGGAAACATAGCAGGCTGATCATGTAACAAAAGTAAGAAACAACAAGTGAACAGCCTAAGTGATATACTGGTACCTCTGGGCTATCAAAAGGGTCAGAGAATGGCTTCCAGTGTTGGATAGATATTCTATAAAGGATTTATGAATGACTAAACCAAACACTTATTTAATGCTTACTATGTGCCAAGCACTGTGCTAAACTCTGGGGAAACAAATACAGAAGCAAAGACAGTCTCTTTCCTCAAGGAGATTATTTTCTAATGACAAAAACAACACTCCTAGAGTGGTCATGGCCAGAGAGGGACATTTTGGTCTCAGAGAATACTGAGAGGGCCACAGGGTAGTAAGTTGAAATAGCCTATCCATATACAATAGTAGAGTTGATCTGGTCACCATTCATGGTTCCAGAACTAGAGGGATGGAGTGAAAGATAGGAAAGGGTCCTCCTGGGTAGGTGAGAGGAAAGTAAAGCATGGCTAGGACTTTCTGGAAATGATGTTCTGGGAGAATCAACTGCTAATCTAGAGTGTGGGGACCCATCAAGGTGTAAATTCCATGAGATCATGGTCTTTGGTGTGAGTGGTGAGGAGATGGCCGGTGAGGAGGGTGGAAAAACATGGATGAGAATTGCACCAGAATCCTTCATGTCATATTGGAAAGAACACTAAATCTGGGTTTAAATACTTGGCATTTGAATGCGGCTCTACAACTCTATGGTTTTTACCCAGTTTATATATTTTTTAGGTTTTTGCCCCTCTTCCCTCCCATTTTCTTATAATTAGCACCTCTATCAGCAATCAGGTAGTTGACTTTGAGCAAGTCATTTAAAGATTTTGGGCCTCTATTTCCTCAAATATAAAATGTGGTAATTTCCTTAGATCCATGTAAGGTACTTAATAGCTTTAAATCTATGAGTCTATGATCCTCAAGTGTGGAAGGAGTGGTTACAAGTTGTACCTATTGTCAGGATATCAATGAAATCATTGATTCGTGCACGTTTTTAAAAGTACAATTTAACAAGTCAATACTTTGACTATTCCAACATTGTTTAGGCTATCATAAACACTGCAGGTAACCCAGAGATGACAATTATTTCACAGGCTGAAGGTGTTTTTCTTGTAGCTTTTAGCTGTAGGCAAAAGTGTTGGGCTTAATGGTATGTCTGATGTAAGATTCAGGAATCAATACCTACGATTGATAGCTGTTAGTTTCAGCTACTCATTTTCTCTTATCCTATTCAACTGATTATAAATTGCTGATTATAAACTGCCCTTCAAATAATCAGAACTAGCTATACAATAATCTTAAAATATTATTGAACTGGATCCAGAGCAGGGAGTGAACATGGACCTAAGGCTATATATTGGGGAAGAAAAAGGAACAGAGACAAGCAACAGCTTTGTAGCTCTGATCCGTGTAACAAAACAGGATTTCAGATCTAGCTCCCAGCCCAGTCTGAAGTCAGCAGTGGGAGAGCCTGAGCAGAGCTGTTATCTGAACCAGCAGAACCTTCTAGCTAGTTGATGGTGATTGAGTTCCACATCAATCACTGGAGCTCCAATCAGGAGCGAGTCCACAGCTTTGGCCCAAACCTAGGGTCAGGAACTTGCAAAGCTCAGACTAGAAAAGCAGAAACAGAATTTGCTCTGGGTAAAAGCAGTTTAGGCAGCTAGGTGGTTCAGTGGATGGAGCACTGGGCTTCAGGAAGACCTGAATTCAGCTTCAGACACTTACTAGCTATATGACCTTGGGCAAGTCATTTAACCTCTGTTTGCCTTAATCCACTGGAGAAGGAAATGGCAAATTACTCCAGTATTTTTGCGAAGAAAATACCATGGACAGTAATGGTTCAAGAGGTCACAAAGAGTCTGACATGACTGAATAATAACAACAAAGCATTATAAGGTTCCCAGCCTGAGTTATCCATGAGATCCCTGAAAAAGCAGCAACAAAACTCAAGAGAACACAGAACAGGATGAAGTAGGACCCAGACTTTTAGATTCCTTCTAAAAGTGCACAGAGCCTGCTTTTAACAAATTCTAAAAAGTTAGCAAGTAAGGTTAAACACAAGAAGAATCCCACCATGATGAACTATTATACTGACAGGGACACTCAAGACACAAACCCAAAAGAAGAAAATTACTCCAAAATATCTACAAACAGTCTTCAAAGAAAAACATAGCCAGGACACAATTTCAACTAGAAAATTCTTACAAGAAATGAAGCAATGTTTTTTTTTAATTTAAACTAGAGGAAAGATTTACAAAAGAAGTGAGGAGTAAATGAAGGAAAAACTTGAAAAGAGAATTAAGAACTTAGAGCAAAGAGGTACAAAAGCTTACTGAATTAAAATTATTTTAATTAATAAAGCAAATGGAAGTTAATAATGCCATGAGATAATAAAATATATTAAAAGTCAAAAGTCTGAAAAAATAGACATGAATATGTCTCACAGCAAAAAAAAGATGAAAACAGAAAAGGGGGAGGAAATTTAAGAATTATTTTACTACCTGAAGGCAATGATTGAAGAAAGAGAGAGAGAGCCTAAATGTCATTTCAAGAAATCATGAAAAGAAAACTGTCCAGATCTCTTAGAACCAGAGGGCAAAGTAAAAAATAGAAAGAATCCATCAGGCACTTCCTGAAACTCCAAAATGAAAAATGAAAAATCACAGGAACATTATAAATATAATCCAGAATTTCAAGCAGCCAGAAAGAAAGAATTCAAGACCATGGAGCCACAGTCAAAATCACATAAGATAAAGAATCTACTACCATAAAAGAGTGCAGAACCTGGAATATGATAATCCAAACAGCAAAAAGTTTTGACTTGCAAAATTGAATATAATCTTATAAGGAGGGAAATAGATTATTTACTGAAATAGAAGATTTCTAAAAATTTCTGATTAAAAAAGTAAAGCTGAGCTGAAACTATGAAATAAGATTACAAGAGTCAAGAAGAATATAAAAAGCTAAATGTGAGGGTGTAATCACAAGAGACTAAACAAAGATGAAGTGTCTACATTCTTAAAGAAGAAAATGATAAACGTGTCCTCCCAAATTCCAAATGTCATTAACAGCAATAATAAAAAAGAGGACACTGAAAGAACGATGTATGACCCCAAAATGGTCAACAGAGGACAAAAGAAATGAGAGAGGGGAGGAAGAAAACACCAGGCAGAAAAAGAGAGAGAGAGAGAAAAGGTAGGGAAATTTTTTTCACATGATTACTTAGAATACTGTACAAAGAAGGATGAAGAGGTGTGGAAAGGAGCAACACTTGACTCTCACTTTTATCTGAACTGCTTAAAACAGGAAAGAATATACACATAATTGGATACAGGGATACATCTCATTCAACAAAGAAATAGGAGGGAAAGAACAGAAAAAGAAACAAGAGGGAGGATAAATCCAAGGACTGATTAGTCTTAAGCAAATTAAACCTAACAATGAAGGTTTGATTGTGAAAAGGAACATAAAAGGAAAGAAAGACAGTGTAAGAAACTGTTTGTGGTCTGGGTGAGGAAAAGAAAAGAGAGGCAGGGGAGCAAAAATAGATTACATCAAACTGTGAAAACTGACGCTGAATCCACTCCTCACTCACCTATCTCTTCTTTCTATGAAAGGGACAGAAATCACAGAGAGGAAAATGTATAACAGAATAGGATAAAAGGAAGTACACAATTAAGATTCACGACTATGAATATGAATGTGATGAACTCATCCACAAAACAAAAGAGGACAGCAGGATGGATTAGAAAGAATAATCCAATATGTTGTTTACAAGAAACAGATTTGAAACAAAGATTCACCCAGAGTTAAAATAACAGACTGGAGCAAAATCTATTATGCTTCAGCTTGAGTAAAAAACAGCTGCGATAATCATGAGTTCAGTCTAAATATAGATTTGATTAAAAGAGATAAACTACGGTATGGGAAACTACATTATGCAGAACATATTATAGATACTCAGTATCAGTAGTAAAATATGTCAAATATCATAGCGTCTAAATAGCTATATGAGTTAAACCATAATGGTGGGGAACTTTAATGTACTCCTTTCATACCTAGAGAAATCTAACAACAAGAAAAAAGATCCTGAGTAGAATTTTTCAAAGTTATGTATGACAAGACTTCTTGTGATTAATGAATGAGAATCAAACAAAATATACATATCGCTAAGAAATACATGGCACCTTTATAAAAATTTAACCTGAATTAGATCTTAAAAACCTCATGAAGAAATGTAAAAAAGAACTATTAAATATATCCTTTACAAACCACGATGCAAACATATATATATATATATATATATATATATACACACATATATTCAATAAAAGACCACCAAAATGATTAGAGAACAAATAACTTAATCCTAAGGAATGGGTAGGTTAAAGAACAAATCATAGGAACAAGAAATAATTTCATTAAAAATAAAGAAAACAATAACAGAGAAAAATTTTAGGGAGAAGCCAAAGCAGTCCTCAGGGGAAAAGTTATATCTCTAATCATAAACACATCAACAAGAGCTAAAGAACGGATCCACAAATTGGGCATGCAACTAAAAAAAAAATACCACTAGAAAATCAAAAAATTTTTAAATCTCTAATTAAACACCAAAATAGAAATCCTGCAAATCAAAGAAGCTATTAACAAATTAACAAAATTGAAAGTAAAAAGGCACCAAATTAATGAATGGTAGCTGTTTTTAAAAAATAAGATAAATCATGAGCTAAATTGTTTTTTTTAAAGAATGAAGAAAAACAAATTACCAGCATCAAAAATATAAAACACAACACAAACACAACACAATATAAATTCACAATGCAATTTTTTTTTAAAAATTAGAAACTCTTTTGCCCAATTACATAATAAAAATGTCAGCTAAACAAATGAATATTCACAAAAATATAAACTGCTCAGGCTTATCAAAAAACAAGAAATAGGGGACTTAACCCAATCTCAAAAAAAATTGAATAAGCCATAGATAAATTTCTTGAGGTCAGCAGGAGATAGGGTCAGATAGATTCATAGGCAAATTCTACCAAATATTTGAACAATTATCAACTCTAATATTACATAAGTTGTCTGGAAAAAGGAAAAGATCAGGTTCTTTTAAAAATATTTAATATTTTATTTTTTTCCATTTAGATATAAAGACAATATTTAACATTTGTTGCTAAAACTTTGAATTCCAAATTCTCTCCCTTCCTCCTCATTGAGAAGATAAACAATTCAATATAGGTTATACATGTGTAGTCATGCAAAACATTTCTGTATTAGTCATGTTGTAAAAGAAAACATAGACCAAAAAAAAAACCTCAAGAAAAATAAAGCCAATAAAAAAGTTCTTTCTCTGGGGATGGATAGCATTTTTCATAAGTCTTTGAGAGCTGTCGGATCACTGTATTGCTGAGAATAGTTAAGTCCTTCACAACTGATCATCTTATAATATTGTTGTTACTTTGTACACAGTACATTTCACTCATATGTCGCTCCCATTTTTCGGAGAGCATCCTGCTCATCATTTCTTATAGCACAATAGTATTCATTATTAACATTATTATTTCATACAGTATTCAAGTGTTAGCTATAGCAATAAGAGAAGAAAAAGAAACTGAAGGAATAAATATAGGCAAAGGGGAAGCCTTATTTGCAGATGATATGATGGTTTACCTGCAGAACACTAAAATGTAAAATATAAACAAATTGAAACAATAGCTTCATTAAAGTTGCAGGATACAAAGTGAACCCACACAAATAATCAGAATTTCTATGTATTACCAACAAAACACAGCAGCAAGAGATAAGAGAAATTCCATTTAAAATAATGACAGAATGCATATAGTACTTAGGAGTTGGCCAGCCAAGGAACTATGTGAACACAACTGCAAAATATTTTTATACAAATAAAAATAAACCCAAATAAATGGAAAAATATTAATTGCTCATGAGCAGACCAATCTAATATGGTAAAATGATAATATTACTTAAATTAATTTACTTATTTACTCAGTCTCATAACAATCAAACTGCAAAAAGATTACTTTATAGGGCTAGAAAGAATAATGATGAAATTCCTCTGGAGGAACTAAAAGTCAAAAATCTCAAGGGAGAAAATGGGGGAAAAAGCTGAAGAGAAAGGGAGCCTAGCAGTCCCAGATCCCAAACTATACTATAAAGCTATTATCATCAAAACAATTTTGCACACTGGTTAAGAAATAGAGAGATCCATCATTGAAACAGATTAGGTATATAACATATAGAAGCAAGTGAATGTAGTACACATGAGCACTGTGTTCAATAACTCCAAAGACCCAGTCTACTGTGGGTAAGAACTCACCATTAGACAAAAGAACTGGAAAGTATTCTGTCAGAAACTAGATACAGATGGGAATCTCACATAATATACCAAAATGAGCTACAAATAGGCACATGAGTATATTAGACATAATAAGTGACATCATAGACAAATTAGAGGAACAAGGAAGAAATGACCGTTTGGATCCTTGGATAATGAAAGAGTTCACAACCAAACAAAAGATAGAGAGCATTATTAAAATAAAATGGAAAATTTTGATCACATAAAATTTATAAGTTTTTGACAAATAAAACAATGCAGCTAAAGGTAGAAGGTAAGCAGGTAACTGGGAGAAAATCTCTGCAGCCAATTTCTCTGATCCAAGATTTATCAACTGATTCAAATTTATAAGAATAAGTGTCATTCTCCAATTGATAAATGGTCAAAGTATACAATCAGGAAGTTTTTAGAATTTTAGTTTTCAGAGCAAGAAACCCAAGCTCTTAATAACCATACGGAAAAAAAAATATTTCAAATCACTAACAAGAGAAATGTGAATTAAAGCAACTCTGCAATTCCACATCACACTCATTATATTGGCAAAGTTTACCAAAAAAAGGAGACTGACAAATGTTGGAGGGGCTTTGGAAAAACAAGCATATCAGCACATCTGTTGTTGGATCTATGAATCAGTCCAGCCATTCTGAAAAGTAACGGAGAACTATGCCCCTAAAAACCAACAAACTGTGCATTCACTTTTACTCAGTGATACCACTATTAGGTCTTTATCCCGAAGAGATCAAAGAAAGAAGAAAAGGGATTCTTATATACACATTTTATAGCAGCTCTTTTTGTGGTTACAAATAACTAGAAACTAAGGAGATAGTCATCAATTGGGGAATGGCTGAACAAATCATAATATAAAAATGTACTGAAATATGATTTCACTTCACATATTAAGAAATCATAATGGGGAAGTTTCAGAGAAACCTAGGAAGACTTGTATTGACTGATACAAAAGTAAAGTGAGCAGAATCAGAGGGGAATAATTTATACAATAACAACATTGTAAAGACATAGTTTAAAAGCTTAAGAACTATGTCTTTACAATGTTGTTATTGTATATTGTATAGTTTAAAAGCTTAAGAACTTGGGGAGGGAGGGGGGAAGGAGGGGAGGGGAGGGAGGGGAAAATCTGGAACTCAAAATTATGTAGAATCATGTGTTGTAAACTTTTTTAAAAATGAAAAAAAGAAAAGAAAAGGGACAGGGTCAAAGAAGAGAAAGGAATAAATAGGGGATGGGATAGGATGGCGGGAAATATAGTTAGTTTTTCACAACATGACTATTATGGAAGTGTTTTGCATTATGATACATGTGTAATCTACATTGAATTGCTTGCTTTCTCAATGAGGGTGGATGGGGAGGGAAGAAGGGAAAGAATTTGCAACTCAAAGTTTTAAAAACAAATGTTAAAAATTGTTTTTACATACAACCAGGAAATAATATATACAGGCAATGGGGTATAGAAATCTATCTTGCCCCACAAGAAAGTAGTGGGGAAGGGGATGGGGTGGGTGATAGAAGGGAGGGCAGACTGGGGAAGGGGTAATCAGAATGCTTGCCATCTTAGGGTAGGAGGTAGGGGAGAGATGGGGAGAAAATTTGGAACTCAAAATTTTGTGGAAATGAATGTTGAAAACTAAAAATAAATTTTTTTTAAAAAAGTAAAAAAAAAAAAAGCTTAAGAACTCTTATCAACACGACGACTAATCATGATTCCAGAGTATTCATGACGAAGCATACTACCCATATGTTCACTACAAGAATTTTTTTTCTTCTTTTTGCAATGAGGTAGGGAATGGAAAGAAGAGAAAACAGATTTTTAACTCAAAAAGATAAAATTAAATTTAAGAAAATAAAATAAGAATTAGAATTTAAAAATTAAATTTAATTAAATAAATAAATAAAAGCATTAGAACAGAGAATACCTAAAATACCTCACAAATACCACCCAAAAATCACTAACGTGAATAAGATTTGTTATTCTAAAGAATCTTTAATCACCACACATTTTCCCTTCAGAAAACATTATTTCATAATGGACCAGATGTTTCTTCTTTTGAATATAAAAAACTAAATTCAAATCTAATCCAGTTCACAAACCATTTGCTAAATGTTTACAATATGTAAGTTGCACCATTAGATGCTATGGATTTTTTTTTCGAAATTGTTAATTCACAAGTGTAGGGAACTCCCAGTTAGAAAACTCCTTCCACAAACGCAGATTGGTAACTGACCCATACTTTATGGTCTTAAAGAACTAGCTGCCTGGGGAAACTAAAAAGATAAATTACTTGTCTGGGATCACAAAGCTAGTCTGTGTCAGAGGTAGGACTAAAACACGTAATCCTTATTCTGGAGCTACTTTCTGATCCACTGGTCCAGGATGCCTCTCCCTGAGCAAAACAACACACTTTGTGCTCTGAGTATCTATATGTTACATATTGAGCAATTGTAGTGTGTAACCACATAAGTAAAATAAGGCTTGGAACAATCAAAATAACAAGAAAAAATAGCCAGAAAACAACAGCCAAAAAATAACATTATTTGAAGTGCGTGAGAATGCTAATCGCTAAGGCAATTGAGGAAAGGCTTCTTGTATGAAGTGTCTCTATAGTGAAGCCTCACAGGACACTAGGAATTCAAAACCTTTACGTAGCAATTCAAGGTTTGCAAAGCACTTTACAAATATTATTTCATTTGATCCTTACAACAACCCTAGGAGATAGATCCTATTATTATCTCTATTTTGAAGATGAGGAAACTGAGGTAGACAGAGATTAAGTAATTAGTCCATTACCACCTATATTGGTCATACAGCTAGTAAGTGCTAGAGTCCAGATTTGAACTCATATCTTTAGGATTCCAGGTCAAGTCCTCTATCTACTGTGCCACCTACCTGTCTTAGAGTCTGAGGTAACGAGGGAATGTATTCTATACATGACAGATAGCTTACCTAAAGGTACAGATGTGGGAGTTATAAAGCCTGTGTTGAAGAATAGAAAAAGAGGATCTTAGGATCATAGATTTACAACTGGAGAGGGACCTTAGAGGCCACAGAATCCAACTGCCTAATGTTACAGTTAAGGAAACTAAGTCACGAAAGTCACATACCTAAAAAATGTCAGACAGGATTTGAATTCCAGTCTTCCTGGCTCTAAGTGCAGCAATGTGTTCGCTTCACAACTGAAAAACAATTTTAGGACCACAGATATTGCCCCAATAAAAGATTATTTTCCTAGGAGAATAAGAGAATCAACAGACTCAAATATTTTGAATTCATAATACTCTCCAGTAACGTTTGCTCCTCTCATTGTTGCCTGGAAACAAGGAAAAGAACAACTAGAAATGCACTAGTGTGACTGAGAAAAGCTGCATAATCACAGCGTACCTCACAAGCATATTGTAAGGAAAATATTCTGTAAATTTTGGGGCAGCTAGGTAGTCCATGGATGGAGTGGTGGGCCTGGAGTCAGGAATACCAGAGTGCAAATCAGGCTTCAGATTGTATGACCCCGGATAAGTCACTCAACCTGTGTTTGCCTCAGTTTCTACATCTGTTAAACAAGGATAATAATAGCACCTACCTCCCAGGGCTGCTGTGAGGATCGAATGAAATAATGAATGTAAAGCACTTAGCACAGTGCCTGGCACATAGTAAGTGCTACATAAATGTTAGCTATTATTATTATAAAGCATTTAGTACAGTGCCTGGCACATAGTAAGTCCTATATAAGTGTTAGCTATTATCATTATTATTATTATTATGATAAAGCACTTAGCACAGTGCCTGGCACATAGTAAGTCCTATATAAATGTTAGCTATTATTATTATTATTATTATTATAAAGCATTTAGTGCAGTGCCTGGCACATAGTAAGTCCTATATAAATGTTAGCTATTATTATTATTATAAAGCATTTAGCACAGTGCCTGGCACATAGTAAGTCCTATATAAATGTTGGCTATAATTACATTTACCTCCCCCCAGAAGTTATCTCTCATCTTCCTTTTCCTTTGTCATGCCCCCAAGACCAAGAGGAGCCACTGTACACATTGGCCACTTTTGGAACTCCTGCTGCTGCAATCACTGTGCATCTTCTCTTCCTTTGAGGTTCACTCTATCCCTTCATATCATCCCATCCAGATTTAGCTACCTTCCCAAAGAATTCAATATTTGGTTCCTAGTCTTCTCAACTCTAGCCTCTGCTCTCATACTTGGAGACTTCAATATACACATTGATGTCCCCTTAAAAACCTTAGTCTCCCGACTTACCAACTTTCAACTCCTTTAGCCTACATCTTCACTCCACCCCTGGCACCCGCAGGAGTGGCCATATCATAGATCTCAAACTCTGAAATATCTCTCTCTGATCATATTCACTTAGGCTTCCACCTTCCCCTGTGCCTAATTTCTCTACAACCTATTCTTCATTCTCACTGAATTCTAGTCACTCCATCCTTCTCTGTTCTGCCAACCCATCACTGCTGCTCAAATTTACTTTCCCCCTTTCATCATCTTAAAGCCAACTTTGTTTATCATTTTTGAATCCCTTATTCCCTTGTCTCCTCATGCCTTGCCAGTCTTTCATCCTAGGTCACCTCTATTAGCCAGCCACCTTTACTTTTCTACTCCCAAGGCTGCTTAATGGTGTTTGAGGAAGTCATGTATTATAAATTTACGTTATCTAAATTCAGTTGGGGCAGCTAGGTAGTACAGTTGATAGAGTGTCAGGCTGGAATCAGAAAGATGCATCTTCCTGAGTTCAAATCCAGTCGCAGATGCTTGCTAGCTGTGTGACCCTGGGCAAGTCACTTAACCCTGTTTGCCATAGTTTCCTCGTCTGTAAAATGAGCTAGAGGAAAAAAAAATAGCAAACCACTCCAGTATCTTTTCCCAGAAAGCCACAAATGGCATCATGAAGAGTCAAATATGACTGAAATGACTGAACAACAATAAAAATCTCAACTGGATCCTTATGACTGAATGGCAATCTTTTTATTCTTTTCTGGCTAACTAAATCACATTTCTTGCAGCAGTTATTCCAAAGGTTATTTTCTTTCTTCAATCCCTGTAGCCACCCCCTACACCAGCAGATGACCTTATATCCTACCTTACCGAGAAAATTGAGGCCATTCCATCCTGAGAGTTTTCCTCTCCCCTTCTATACTTAAGGTACCTCTAAATCAAGGGTTCTTAATATGGAGTCCATGACCCCCTTGGGAATCTGTGAATAGATTTTACGAGGTCCATGAATTTGAATAGGAAAATAGTACATCTTTATTTTCACTGTTTGGTTTACTTTGTAATCTTATATATTTCATTTTGCATTGTTATTATGTCAATAAAAACATAATTCTGAGATGGGTTCCACAGGCTTCACCAGATTGCCAAAGCAGTCCATAACACAATAAAGGTTCAGACTCTACATATTAACTCCTCCTTCACTTCATTCACTCCTTCATTTTTAAGGACAGCCGCTCTACTTGTATCCCTTTACCTTTTCTTCTCTGGAAGCTTACACTATTCACTATCCCCTCTTCTGTCTCTTCAACTTCTCTCTCCCTATCTACTGACCCCTTGATGCTGCCTACAAACATGCACAGGTCTCCCCCATCCTTAAAAAGTCCTCACGTGGCTTTACATGACCTCTAGCGATCATCCTCCTTTTCACTGGCAAGCCTGTAGAAAGCTATCCCCTCTTGATGTCTATACCTCCTCACTACCCACTCATTTGTCAATGCCTTACAATGTTTTCTGTTCTCATTACTCTACTGCTCTCTCCTTGCCTAGAGTAGGCATTTAATAAATGCTTGTTGAACTGAATTATCACTGTGTACTACCAACTGAGTTAGTGATCGAGTAGAATCATTTTAGAAGCGTCTAGACCTTTAAATTCATCAGTGTACAGAGACTCCAATGAGGGTACTCCCTCTACCAACTGACAGCTGCCTGCATCTTAAACTGCCTGTGCCACTTGTCCAAAGTCACAGGAATATCAGAAGTGTTATTTGAAACTAAGGTCCTGTTGCCTTCAAGGTTATATCTGCTATGCCACAATGCCTCTCTAGTACAATCATAGCATTATCCAATATTGGAACTGAATAAGACCTGAGGGATCATTTTGTTTCTCTCATTTTACATATGAAGAAGCTGAGAGACACAGAGTTTCAATGATTTGCCCAAGGTCACACAGCTAGTGAGAATACAGGTGTCCTGGCTCCAAAAACTAAGTACTTTGCTGGGTACAGATTTATGCACCACATCTTCATTAAAATGTTAAAGAGGTGGGGCAGCTAGGTGGCGCAGTGAGTAGAGCACCGGCCCTGGAGTCAGGAGGACCTGAGTTCAAATCCGGCCTCAGACACTTGACACATGTACTAGCTGTGTGACCTTGGGCAAGTCACTTAACCCCGATTGCCCTGCCAAAAAGCAAAAAAAAAAAAAAATGTTAAAGAGGAAACTTCACTAACATCCTTTCCTTCCTGAATAAAGCAGTTACATCTGATGAACTATCATCAAGTTATTTTTCAGGAGTGATGAAGTGTTTGTGCTCAGCTGTATTTATTTTCTCTCCAAATTCCCCCCCCCCATGCCCCAGGTCACAATTTTGAGAGATAACTGACTGAGTTTATAGTATAGGCTATGGCTGAGGAATAGTCTCTCCCTGGGCAAAGGGAGCAGATCTGTGTGGGGAGCTTAAATCTATGCTTTTATTTTTATTACAATGGAGTTAAATTGGCCTCTGTGGAAAAAATTCAAAGACTTTTTATTATTATGCTTAGGGTAAAAGAATTATTTGAGATAATGTGAATCTCTGAGAACCTGAAATGATAAAGCTGATCAGTAGAGAGGAAAGTGAGGTTTGCATGCATCAAGTGGAATCTGGACTACATGTTCAATATTCATACCTGGAGCCAGGAGGCCTAGGTTCAAATCCTACTTCAGATACTTACTACCCATACTCTGTGTTCTAGTTTACAAATCTGCAAAATGAGAACTTAGATTAAATGGTCACTAATTTTCCTTCTAGTTCTAAATCCTATAACATAATATAATATAATTTAACTCCTTATAGAGGATGTTCCCCAAAAGACCTTGACTAGGGCTAACCTAATAGGAATGTTAACCGAGATAAGAAGTTTAAAGATTAAGATCTTCATTCTGGCACTGAAGATGTCTCCTTGATCATTTATAAACTTTCCTTATTCTGAATATTCACTAGCTAGTTAACTATGTAATTAATTGATTCAAAGCCAATTCATAAACTGTGAGGTTTGGCCTTTAAAGACAGAGATTAGAGCTGAGGGGAGAGCTACAAAGTAGAGTGCAGAAAGGCCAAAGAGATTCAGAACCAGTTCTGTGGAGAGGATGCCTAAATATCTCTGGGTTCCTTCCAAGAACTTGGCCCCAGAAAAGAAATAACCACTTGCTCACCATGATGACAGCAGTGGAATAATGGAGAACTTTCTGCATCAAGAAGAAAAATTTTGGGACTGAGCATTCTGATGCCAGGAACAGGTCCAAGAAGAATATGAAAAAAAAGACCAAGCAAGATAGAGGCCCATAAGTAACAAAAGTTTCAGCTATTATGTGGAAAAGCAAACCTAGGCCTTACCCTTCATTAGTCCTACTAGGTAGAAGGGGTGCCAACTCTTTGTGACCCCCCCCCCAGCTCTTTCCTCTTAGAGAGGCAGACTTAAATTCCAGGGTAGAAGGATCACAGAATCATAGTTTTAGACCTGGAAATTAAGAGGTCATCAATCCCCTCATTTTACAGATAAGGCAACTGAAGCCTAGAGAGGTTAGGTGACTTGTCCAGTATCAACAGTTAGCAGGTGTCTGAGGCAGAATTTAAGCATAAGAGACTGTAGGTCCCCAGGGGAGTTGGAGGCCATGGGTTTCCCCCAAGGTTCTGTCCTGAGTCCTTTTTCATTCTCTCTCTATTCCATCTCATTTAGTAATCTCATCAACTCCAATAGGTTTAATTATGATCTCTATGCAGACAACTCTCATATTTATATATGAGGTGTACATTTAAACACAGACACGCATATGTATCATATATATATGTATACATATATAATATATATCTATACCTGTACATGCATAAACATTTTTTTTAGCCCTAACCTCTTTCCTAGCTCCAGTCTCACATGATCGACTATCTTTTGTACACCTGAACTAGATGGCCTGTAGACATTTCAAATTCAATGTCCAAAATATAATTCATGACCTTTTCTCCTAAGCCTTCCCCTTTTCTAAAGTTTCTGACGATTTTTGAGGGAACCTCAAGAATCCTCCCAAGTCACCCAAGCTCACAGTCCCAATGTTATCTTTGACTCCTCACTTGTATTTACCTCATATCTAATCCCTTGCCAAGTCTTGCCATTTCTACCTTCACAACATATCTCATACAATTCCCTTTCTCTCCACTCACACAGTCACTACCCTGATACAGAATATTTGGTCCCAAAATTTCTCTCCTTGATCCAGAAAGTTCTCCATTGTTCCATTGCTGTCATCATGGTGTGCAAGTGGTTACTTCTCTTCTAGGGCCACAGATGTTTTAGGCTTCCTCTCCACAGTACTGAGTTTCAGTCTCAGTTGCCCTCCTCTACTCCACTTCATCAATGTATGCCTGGACTCTTGCAACAGTCATCTCCTTGATCTCTCTGACTCTAATCCATCTCCACTTAGCTACCGAAGTAATCTTCTTAAGCACAGGTCTGACCACATCATCCCCTCACTCAAACTTCACTGTTGCCCTCAATAACCTCTAGGACAAAATACAAAATCCTCTTGATTTTTTAAAGCCCTTCCCAACCTGGACCAATGAAACACTTTTGGTCTTTTTAAACTTTACTCCCTTCACATACTCTAAAGCCCAACAGTGTTATTCCTTGCTATAACAACAATGCTGCTAGCAGTTGCTGTAGAGGTGTAAGGCCAATAACACCAGCACACAGTAAGGCTGCTAGCACAGGTTCTTTGATCTGATTTTCTAAGGAAAGTGACTTTAAGGGGTTAACAATCTTACTTTGATTAAACATACATATATCATTCACTTAGTTCAGGGGGAAAAGTCAGCACCTGAACTTCAGAGCGAATACAAACAAAAATTACAAACAGAGAAAATAACACAAGTCAACAGACAGACTTCTGTCTGACCATAGCAATACATACATAGTTACCAGAAAGAGAAGCACCAACATCTGGGTTTTCAAAGGTGGGGGGGTGGAGCTCCTTAACAGCTACCCAGAGTTGCATCTGGCCAAATCACAGAAAAAGTCTTCCAACGAGTGAGCCCCACAAAGCAAAATGCTAACCTCAGAATATATATACACTTCTTCAGGGTCAGCCCATAGAGGGCGTCACAACCATGTGACTCAAACTCATGTGATTTAGGCTTTCTTGTGACTTAAGCAGGGCATGAAAGACTCTTGATTCAAACAAAGGCAAGGCTCAAAGGCACTTGATTACCTTAGTGCTGAGAAGAACTAGAACTCCAAAAGAAAAAAGGACAAAACAAAAAGTTGCACTTTGCTTGCCATTATACTTGCCCCAGAGATTCCATATCCCAACTCCATGCCTTATCATTGGTTATCTCTCATGTTCTGTTGCCTCCCTTCTACCTCTTGTCTTTCTCAAAACTTAGCTCAAATTCCACTCTCTGCTCCTCCAACTCTAACCCCTACCCAATCCATGTTAATGCCTTCCTTCCAAGATTACCTTCCATTTACATGTAAATATATCTTCCAAATACATCTTTTGCATGTTTTCTCTACCAGATAAAATGACAGCTCCTTGAGTTCAAGGACTATATTTTTTTGGCCTGATACACAGTAAGTACTTAGTAGCTGCCTGTTGACTTGCTGACTATAGAAATGACAAGATTTATCAACTAATTAGATATCTGGGGTAAGGGAAGAATGAGAAGTTTAGGATGACATCAAGGTCATAAATCCAAGTGACTGAAAGAATGCTGGTACCCTCAATAGAAAAAGGGATGTTCAGAATAGGGCTAAGAGTCAATCTACCAGCTAGCATTTATTAAGCACCTACTATGTGCCAGGAATAATGCTAAGTGCTGGGAATATCAAGAAAGGCCAAAGATAATCCCAATTTTTTAGTTTGGTGAAAGATTTATTTATTACATCTTTCCAAAAGGAAAAAAATAGAAATACTGAATGATATAAATTAAATTTTGGCTAAGTGGTTAAATTCAAGTCAAATAGATTATTTTTAAATACTTTTGATCTCCAATAAAAAAGAACAACAAACCAATTCATTGGGAGACCTAGATACTAGTCCTAGCTCTGCTACTAACTAGTAGGCAGTACTTAACCTTCCTATGTATTAGTTTACTTATTATAAAATGAGATATTTGGGCTTGATGACCTCTAAGGTATTCTAGCCATGTTCTGAATTGGAGTTAAGCCAACCAAAGATGGGTAATCCAAATTTTCAAGGAGCTCACAGTCTAATGGGAGAGACATCATATGACTTTTGATTACATATATTTAAGGATTTCTCAATTACTTTAGAAAGCATTTCAAAAATTTTTGTAGTCATTCCCACAATTTGAAGCTTGAATAAACCAGTTAGCTTATATGGATTTAGAGGCCTATAAAGTACTGTCAAGATGCAAATGTACAAAGGGGAATATCACCTATTATCTTGCTTTGGGAATACTGCTATATATGCCACTATGCCAGTAATATTAGCAGTTTGCTCCTAATTTAATTTTTTTTAAAATTAGATTATAGTTAGCTCAAAGTATTAATGTAAACAACCAGTTTTGATTTTAAAATTTCATCAAAAATGTTGGAAGGGATGTGGGGAAAATGAGGCATTAATGAACTGTTGGAGTTGTGAACTAATTCAACTGTTCTGCAGAGCAATTTGGAACTATGCGCAAAGGGCTATAAACCACGCATATCCTTTGACCTACCAATACCATTACTAGGTCTGTATCCCAAAAGAGATAAAAAAACAAAAAGGAAAAGGACTATCTTTGTGGAGGCAAAGAATTAGAATTTGAGGGGATGCCCACCAACTGGGGAATGGCTGAACAAGTTGTGGCATGTGATTATAATGGAATACTATTGTACTTTAAGAAACGATGAGCAGGATGCTCTCAGAAAAACCTAGAAAGACTTCCATGGGCTAATGCAAAGTGAAATGTACCATGTACAGAATAACAGCAATATTGTAAGATGATCAGCTGTGAATGACTTAGCTATTCTCAGCAATACAATGATCTGAGATAATTTTCAAGGACTTAAGATGAAAAATACTATCTATCCCCAGAGAAAGAATTGATGGTGCCTGAATACAGATTGAAGCATACTTTTTTAAGTTAAAAAAATTAAAAAATGAAAATTTCATCAAATAACTGTGTGTAAACAAGAGAAATATAGGAATAAATTGTAGATCATCTGTAGAACAAATGTACCAGAATTAAGGGAAATCAAGAAAGGCTTCTTGCTAAAATTGGGAATTAAGTGAAGGAATCCAGGGAAGTAAGGAGGATAGTCAGTACAGGGCATAGTCAGTTAAAATACCCAGAGTTGAGAGATGGAATGCTATGTATGAGGAACAGCAAGGAGACCCGTGTCACTGGATCACAGAGTACATGGTGGCAGGGATGGGTAGGAGGTTGATAATGTAATTTGTCAGAAGACTGAAAAGGCAGAAAGGAGCCAGGTTACTGAGGGCTTTGAACATCAAACAGAAGATTTTATATTTTATTCTGGAGGCCATAGAAGCTGCTGGAGTTGATTAAATAAGGCAGTGACACAGTCAGACATGTACTTTGGGAAGATCAACTTGACAGCTGAGGAGAGTATGGCCTAGAGTGGGAAGAGACTTGAGGCAGGGAAACCCACCAGCAAGCTATTTCGACAGTCCAGGAGTGAAGTGAAGAGAGCCTGCACTCAGGTGGTGGCAGTTTCAGAGGGCAGAAGGGGACTTAGAAGCAGGATGTTTCAAAGGGAGAAATAATAGGAGTTCACAACTGGTTGGTTATGGGGTGGGGGCGGTGTGAATAAGCAGTTGAGTATGACACCTAGGTTGCAAGTCTGGGTGACTGGAAAAATGCTGGTACCCTCCATAGTAATAGGGAAATTTGGAAAGGAGAGTGAGTTCAGTTTGGGACATGTTGAGCTTCAGATACCTAGAGGTCAGCCAGTTGAAGATATCCAATAGTGAGGTGAAGATATGAGACTAGAGACCATGAGAGAGGTTAGAGCTGGTCAAATAGATCTGAGAATTGTAAGTATAGGGAGGATAGTTGAATCCATGGGAAGTAATGAGATCACCCAGTAAAACACTATAGAGGGAGAAGATAAAAAGGCTCAGGACAGAACCTGGGGTGGGGGAGAGCCAGGGGGAGACACTCATGTTTAATGAGCCTGACTTAGATGAAGATTTAATAGAGGAGACTAAAGAGTGGTCAGAAAGGCAAGAGAAGAACCAGGAGAGAGCAGTGTCACAAAAACCTAGAGAGAATTGGGGGAGAAAAATGAGTTCTGTTTTCAGCCCACTGAGTTAAAGGTATCTATAGGACATCCAGTTGAAAGTGTCCAACAGGCAGCTGGTGATTAATTATTTGAGCTAAGAAGAGAGATTATGGCTGGATGTATAAGTATTGGAGTCGTCTGCACAAAGATAATTAAAACCACTGGAGCTAAGACACCAAGTAAGAAAGTATAAAGAAAGAAGAGGAGAACCTAGTATAGAGAATTAGGTTATACCTGCAATTACGGGACATGAAAATAATAGCTAGCATTTATATTACGCTTTAAGGCTTGCTATCTTACAAATGTTATCTCATCTGATCCTTATAAAAACACTCTGAAGCCAGTACTATTATCATCTCCACTTTGAAGGTGAGGAAGCTGAGGTTGAGAGGTTTTGTCTTAGACAAGATTTGAACTCAGGTATTCTTGACTATTCACAGTGGCCTATCTGCTATGTCACTTAGCTGCCCTTGACAAAGAGGCACAATAAGATAGGCAAAAGGAAAACCAAGAGAGAGCAGCATCACAAAAGCCCAGAAAGGAAACGGTGATCAACAATGTTAAATGTTGCAGAAAAGTTAAGTGCAAGGAATGAGAAAGGGCATTAGATTTGACAGATAAGAGATCACTGGAAAATTTAGAGACAGAAATTTCCACAGGGTTTAGAAGACATTGAAATGGAGGCAATAAGAGAATATTATTTTTTCAAGAGGTTTGGCTGAGAAGGGAAAGAGAGATAAAGGATGAACATTTGCAGGCTAATTGTGTCTAGAGAGGGCTTTTTGAGGTTTAGAAAACTTGGTGTGTTTATAGGCAGGAATAAGGATGAGAGAGGTGAGGAATGATGAGGGCAATCTACTAGAGAAGACAGGACGGAATTGAGTCAATTGTACATGTGGAAAGGTTGGCTCCGGTCAGGAAATGGGCAACTTCCTCATCACAGACTAAACTGAAGGAGGAGATAATATGGGTGGATGTTAAAGGGTTTTGAGATAATGAAAAGAGAAGAGGATTCTCAGCAAATGACTTAGTTTCTTGGGAAAGAAGGAGGCAAGATCTACAGCTAATAGAATGGTGGGGAAAAGGATTATAAGGGAGGCTTGAGTAGCACAGAGAAAATTTGGAACAGCTACAGTAGTGAGTATAATAGACAATCATTAAGCAAGGTGTAAAGGATTGCCTTGACTCAATGAAGGTTCAGTCAAGACTAGACAACATACATTTGTAGTACACCTAGTCATCAGCTTGCTCGCATGACTCCCTCCAGCTCAGTTCAGCAGCTCATGACTGGAGGGTGATTGGTTTAAATTCATGATGGTTTAAATCAAGAGTTGGGGTTTGGTAAGGGATGAGTGACAATAGAAGAGTGGAGCAAGGAATTCAAGAGTTGAAGATAACATAAGGTTGAACTGGTTCACTAAGGTACCTAGGTTCTTGCCCTCTAGACATGTAAATTCTTCTGAAATGATATGACATGTACACAGGAAAGCATAATGCAAAGGAAGAAGGGAGCAAGGAAAGATGATGCTAGTTGAGGAGTGATGAGAGAGTATTAACAGCTGGTGCATCACAAAGGGCCACTCTCAGGAGATGGTGACTGAGCTTCACCTTAGACAACAAATCTGAAAAGAGGGATAATGTGGTCAAGAAAGAAGGTAAAAGATACAAACAAAATAGAAAATCTGCAACAGGTGTATATGAAACACACATTGTGTTGTCTGGAGCTAAATGATGTCAAACAAACATAGGAAAAATCCTTTGCCTGGGCATATTACCAAGATGTAGGTGGCAACCCAGAACTCCCACTCCCAAAGAATGCTTTGTTCATTGCCCTGGGTGTTGAACCGCTATCTAATGAAGCTCCATTGATGCAATCAGTTTATTATGCATTAATGACTATTCAAATGATAATACTTGATGACTCTTTTCATTTCAGGGAAATCTGTGGGTGAGTATGCCAAGGGTATATGAGGGTTCAGTGGGGTGAACAAAACGATTCCTGATTCATTAGTAACCAGTGCTATTCTTTTCGGAGTAATTAGAGGCTCTAATTTAACTGAGACTTAGAATTGCACCATGGATAGAAGGCCATTCTTACAGTCACTAGCAAACATTGTTCAAGTCCTTCCTGACAGGAATTAGCCGTGTGATCATGGACAGGTCACTTAAACTCCCTAGACACCACCGCAATTCTCTCCGAGCTAAAGTTACCAAAGAGTTGTAGCACTGAGAGTTGGATGAAATCTCATGTCTGGACCAAACATTTAACTGAGAAAGAAGACAATTTTTAAAACTCTTATTTCCTAATATAAAAAGCTACTTAGAAGCATTCCTGCTAGCTAGAAAGCTGTGTAATTATAATCACCAAGTTTGTCCCCTAAGAAGAGATGAGAAAAATGCATTTCATTCCTTTTTTTGGCAGAGGCAAGGAATAGTGGTTGCAGAACATTGTGTCTACTCTTACACTCAGCTGATGCATTGGCTAGTTGTATGGAACCACTTTTAATTTCTCTTTTTTCTTCATCCCTTTACCAAGGGTGAATTGTGGAGTAGCAAAATTGTGAACCATGTACTTTGAAATTAAGGTGATACAAAAATGAAGACATTAATAAATTTTTAAAATGTATTACTACTCCAAAGTAGTATAAGAATACACACGAGGTCCCAAAAGATAGATCATCAGCTTTCCCCCAAACCTGCTTCCCTTTACCAACTTTCTCATTTCTATCAATGTTATGATAATAATTTTCCCAATTGCTGAAACACAAAACCTTAGGTTCATCTCTGGGCCTTCCTTATTCCTCAACCTATATATCAAAACTAACCTAGAAATCTTGTCTAGTTTTCCTTCAACATGATTCTCATATCCATCTCTTCTTTTCAGTTCTCATGATTGCCATCATATATGGTTGCAGCAGCTTCCAAATAAGTCACTTAACCTCCAGTTTTTATTCTTTTTGATCTATCCTACATGTTACCATAAGATTCCTGGAGTACTAACTTCATCATATCACTCTCTGGTTCATAAATCTTTGGTGATTTCCCACTATATAAAGGAAAAAATCTAAATCCCTCAGTATAGCATTCAAGGTCCTCCATAATCTAGTCTTAACCTAATTTTCCGATTTTATCTCCCACTATTCTTCTCCTTGAACACTTTGTTCCAACTAAGCCAGTCTTGTCATACCTGAAACAAACCATGATCATTCCAATTTCTATCCCTTTGCTCCTACAATGTCTCTTATTTATTTGCTACCTAATATATATTACATATGCTATATAAATACTATAGCATTTGCTATCCACCTCCAGAGAAAGAACTGATACTGTCTGAATACAGGTTGAAGCATGCTTTCTCTTTCTCTCTCTTATTCCAGTCTTGTTGTACAAAATGACTAATACAGAAATGTTTTATATCATTGCATGTGTTTAAACTATATGGATTGCTAACCATCTCAGGGAGGTAGGGATAGAATTTGGAACTTAAAACTTCTTTAAAGTGTTTAAAAATTGTTTTAACATGTATTCGGAGGGAAATAAAACATTATATAAAAGTAAATAAATAAATGCATGTATTATCACTCCTCTCCATCCATGTAAACTGCATCTACTCTTCAAAGGTCTGCTTCCAAGAAGTCTTCTCAGAACTTAGACCAACTCAGCTTATATTATTGATCTTTCCTTTATCTGAATTTCTAAAACACTCATTATATCTATCATTCATCTTAGCACTTAACCATAATCACTGGCTATTGTTATTTTAAATTGCTATTGAAATATATATACATATATAAATTCCATAATTACACTATATGTTAATAGGAAGGAGAGAAAACCTGGGGAAACAAATATTGGGAAAGGCTTTGTAGAGAAGATGGTGACTGAGTTAGGCCTTAAAGGATGATTCTCAGGGGGGGAAATGAGGAGGGAATAAATCCAGTCATGGAAGATGACACTGTGGAGTAAAAAGCTCCAAAGTATATAGAAGTAGCTATTAGTCCAATTTGCCTGGAACATATGGGAACAACGTAAAGTAAGGCCAAAAAAGTAGGAAGGAGGCAAATTAAAGGGAACCTTTAATGCCAACCTGGGGAGTTTATATTTTATCTTAGAGTCAACTCAAGGTTTTTGAGCATGGGAGCGACATGAACAGACCTGGTTATTAGGAAGAATATTCTGGCAGATATGAGGAAGTTGGTTGGAATGAATGAATGCATGAATAAAAAAGCATTGATTAAGTACTTACTTTAGAGGGTAGATGGAAAGAGTTTATATTTTAACAATCAAGGCAAGAGGTGATGAGGAATCCAACTAAGAGGTTAACAATGTGAACAGAGAGAAGAGGATGATGAAGAGATAGAGGACTAGCATGGAATGAATAGCAGAAGGGAAAAGTGACAAGATATTCAAGGGCAGAAGACAGAGAAAAACTAAACTGGTTAACTATGAAATCAAGATGATGAAGACAGGAAAGTAAGGCCAGAGCAGGGGTGATGGATGCACTGGGAGAACAAGGTATTAGAGGTCATGATGAGGGTGAAGAATGGATGTAGCAGGAATCAATCAAAGAGAGAGATGGAAGGACAGGAAATTATATTTCGGAGAAGGGAATTTCACATAACAAATGCTTGCTGATTAATTGATCAGCTTAACATCTTGTTGGGTGACTGAAGTAGAGTGGAGATGTGCCCTGTATACAACAGTATCTTAATAAATGTTTATTGAGTTGTTAATCTACATCACCCATTATGTGATAACCCTGCAAATAGCCTGAGAGTACTTCAAGTATATTATTCAACAGAAAAGACTTTGTCCCGAGTCAGAGAAAAGAAGGGTTAATTCCTTAAATTAAAGAAATAGCCAACTGTTTGACACTGGCTGGGTTGCAGAAATAGAAGGGATGAATCATCACTCTCTCATATTCCAACACAGCTCCTTATCTCTCCCTTCCCATCTAACCCCAAACCCAATATAATACAGTTCATTTACGAAGCCAGTCAGCCAGCACTTATTAAATGCCTCCTATGTGCTAGGCATCGTGCTAAGTGCTGGTGTACCTTATCTTAGTTCATCATCCATTGCCAGTGTCACACAGAGGTTTCACTCTAAAACAGGATGGCCTGGGCCTTAGATTTATAGATTTCTTTGTAGTAGTACTAATATGCACTTTGGTCATGTGGCAGCCAGGGTATATTTTTGATTGACAAATAAGCCGAGTACTTCTTAAGAATAAATCATTAGCTGTGGGAATTTTTTTCATTCTTTTTTTTGTATCTCCAGTAACTAATAATCCTTGGCACATAGTAGGCATTTAATCAATGCTTGTTGATTGATTAATAGATAATTCCTCTCTTGCTCTTGCTAGCATTTATATAACACTTTAAGTTTTGTAAATCAGAGGGAAGGAGGTGCTATTATGATCCCGCTTTACAGATGAGGATACAGGGGCAAACTGAGATTAAATGACTTGCCCAGGGTCATGCAACTAATAAGTGTCTGAGGTGCGATTTGACCTCAGATCTTCCTGACTCCAAGTCTAACACTCTATCCACTTCCCCCTTAGTGGCCTCATGAGTCTGCAATCTCACGAATGTGGGTACTTCTTCAGTGATGAAGATCACAAAGCACTCATGCCTCCTCATCCTGCATGATCTTTGTCCATATTAGCCTGTAAATGTGTCACAGATAATCTACTCAGCATGCTAGAGGCATTCTTCAAGTTCTCTTTATATCAAATGAAAACCAGTAGAATACAGGAGCTGTCCACTGGTTGTCCCTAACTCCAACTACACGGCCAGCCCACCTCTTCCAGTAATGCTTCTTTTTGATAATGTCCTTTATGTCACTACTCTCCTGCAGTTATCCATTACTAATATGCTGTATTAACAATGATCATACTCAGCATGTACCTTTCCACTGACCTTTGGATGACCCTCAACTTTAAGTCTTTGGAGAACAATATTTCATGAATCACAACCATGCAATAAGGAAGTCATTGCCAAATGAGATATGGAGTCATTTCTAGATTATATTCTATATAAAGTGTAACATCTCATGAATACTAGAGAAATCTATCACCTACTTATATAAACTATACCTCTATTGTCCTTCTTGTGAAGTGACTTAGGAATGCTGTTCCAATCATTCATTTTCTTCTTTTTATTATTATTATTATTAAATTTTATTTTTAATTTATGGAATAAAACAAAAATTTCCATAACATAGTACAATAAAAAAGATGACTGTACATGACACTGCAAATCTACAATGCCCAGCTTGCTGTTCCTTTCAAATACACAATGAAATTATTATGTTTTTTTTTCTTCCCTCATCCCTGCCCTAGGGATGGCTCACTATACACAAATAGGTGTGTGTGTATACATACATATGTATGTGTGTATGTGTATGTATACACACATACATATATAATTATTCTATACGTAATTCTATTTATCAGTTCTTCCTCTGGATGCAGATAATGTCTTTCTTCATATGTCCTTTATAGTTAATTTGGGTATTTATAATAGTCAAAATAACTTACTTCTTCACATCATTTTTAAAACAATATTGTTACTATATACAATGCTCTCTTGATTCTGCTCATTTTGCTCTTCATTATTTTGTGCAAGTCTTTCCATGCTTTGCTAAAATCACTGAACTCATCATTTCTTATAGCACCATAGTATCCCATCACAATCATATACCACAACTTGTTCAGCCACTCCCCAATTGATGAGCATCCCTGCAATTTCCAGTTCTTTGCCACCACAAAGAGGGTTGCTATAAAGAACATATATAAAGAACATAAAGGTTCTTTTCCTTTTCCCCAAATTATCTTTGAAAACAGACCAAGTAGTGCCATTGCTGGGTCAAAGGGTAGTTTAATAATTCTTTGGGCATAATTCCAGATTGCTCTCCAAAATGGTTGGATCAGTTCACAATTCCACCAACAATGAATTAGTGTCCCAATTTTTCCACATCTCTCAATCATTAATTTTTAATGATGGCAACAGATTGTCGGTTTTCATTTTTGTTTTTAATATTTCTTAAATTTCTTATGGAGTTCCAGACTGAAGTTTAAGAAAAATTTTTTAAGGAATGAATTTTTCTTTCAATGACCATAAAAATAAAAACTAAGTTAAGAAATTTTGAAACCCAAAGCCTTAAATTCAAGAATAGCTATATTTAGATGACTTTTAAGAAATTTTTAATTTTTTTAATTCAAATGACCACTTCCAAGTTTATGTAATAGATGACTTTGTGGTCAGGAAGATCTGGGTTCAAGTCCTACCTCTGATGCTTACAAGATTGTGACTATAGGCAAGTCACTTAACTCCTCATAGTCCCCAAACAACTCCCTAACACTAGAAGTTACACGAGTTGTTGAATTGCATAATTGGAAGGAGTTTCCACTCTGGGAATTCCCCACACCAGTGAAATCACAGGTTTGATTTCCTCCTATCTAATCGCCCTCCCCACCCCACACACAAATAAACCACCTTCCAAATTCACTAAATGACTTCTGCATTGAAAAAATTATACATGTTAGCTTGGAATTTCAGTGCACTTTCTCAGGTAGCTGTAACACTGAACAATGGGTAAATTTGTTCAATTCCATTTGAAAATAGAGAGATGAAGACAGCCTTTAGGGCGATGCTCTGTCCTGGTAACCTCTCTTACCTCATCATCTCTACTCCAAGAGTTTTTACAAACAGAAAGGACTTCTGTTCTCACAGCAACACTGCCTGGAAGCTATGTGCCAAGTTTCATCATCTTTATTTTATAGAATGAGAAGCTTAGGCCTAAGGAAATTTCCTTAGAAATCAACGGTGAAACAGTGAGTCAGACTGAGAATTGCTGACTTTCTGTTCCCCTCCTCCATCTCCTGGATCTGTAGAAGCTGCTTTTATGCACCTAGAGCAGCAAGATTTGGTGACATCATTAGAAATGACTTGTGGGAAAACAACAACAATGCCTGCTCTTCAGAATGACCTGCTTTGGATTAGGTAGAAGAAAAATGGAAACCAAGCCCACTCTATAGCCAAGGGACCAACAGGTAACCTTAGCAAAATGTAGACTGCCGCTGATGACTGATGAGATAATTATTTTATTTATAAAGGAGCAAAGGAGTTTTTTTCTTTTTTCCTTACAGCAATAATTGCGTAGGCACTGAACAACATATTGAAGCAAGGATACTTCATCTACAGAGGAAATACTAAAGATTTATGTTTCTACATGCATAGAATTTAAATAAGCAGAGGGATGATTGCTCCTTAATGATGGTCACCAACCTTTTCTGATACAAGCTCGTGCATGTCGTGAGCATTGATGATGAAACTATAATAATTCCAAAGTTACCTTGCATTCTTTGATTTTATTTTCACATCAGACTGACTGAACAAGTAGGTACCCTTTCAAAGAACTCTATTTAGACTGTTCCATTATTGCAAATAGAAGAGGGAGTTTTGCCTGTTGGTCACTTGATCTCCTCCGATCTCAGAAGCTAAGAAGGGACAAACTTGGTTAGTAATTAGAAGAGATACCACCAGTGAATAGCATGTGCTATACATTATGACTATCACTAACTTTTAAAGCAGAGGATTCTAAAGATTCTATTGGAATCTTTGGGTTGTTAGTTCGGTTTCATCTTAGACAAGATAGTAGTGTTTTATCATGACAGACTAGAATGTCAGGCTGAATCTCAGAAAATGAAATTTAATAGGCTAGAGCCTATTAGCTAGAGCTAGACATCAACTTTGCAAGTAAAAGATGTGAAAGGGGTGTCCCAATAGCAGACCATCTGAACATTTTCTGGGGGATTTAGTGAAACTAATATTTAATGAATCAGTAGTCTGATATTACACCCAATAAAGCCAATTTAATTTTATGCTACATCGTGAGAGGCAATACTTTTCCTAGAATTCTTAGCTTGGGGGATTTTGATACTTAACAAGGATTTGAAAAACTCTCTAGTCCTCCATGTTCTTAATCACATCACTAAGGAGATGACAATCCAGCTGAATTCTAGCTGAACTCATGTTCAGTTCTAGACACACTATTCTATAAAAGACATTACTAAACTGAAGAGTGTCTAGGAGAGAACAACCAAGATGATGAAGGACCTTGAAATCACTCCATATGATGATCTACTGAAATAACTAGATATGTGTGAAAGCCTAGAGAAGCTACTTCTGGGTCATGTGACCAAGATGGAGGACTAGAGATTCTCACAAATTCTCAAAACTCCCAAACATAATAATGCACAAAAGGTAGAGAGTAATTGCAGCTGTCTCTGCAGGACAAGACACCAAAAGTCCAATGAGGCAACAACCTGATGAATTAACAGAGGAGAAGGATGATCTTTAATCCCTAATGCACTCAATCAGCACCCTCTCCCCTACCAGCCCTCATGCACTGGCTGAGCAACACAACACAACACAACTCATGGGCTTGTGCGCTGGCATCTATGCATATATTTTCTTGCTGCTTCCTAGTTCTCTGTTGGCTGCTCCTACTGTTACCACCTGTTTTTATTGCCATCATTCTGTGGCAACAAACAACAGACCTCAACCTGCCTACTCCTTGTGGTCAGGAGGTGGAGGTATCAGAAAAAGGAAGCATGTTATATGCTCTGCCTACAGTGGCAGTGTAATGTAGCAGCACTAAGCCAGAGAGGTAAAGAAGCAGGGGAACTGAGGGAGAGTGTCAGCATATATATAGGGCTACATAAGGCCTAAAGGAAAGGGGACTGTCATCCAGCCATGGTCAGTTTTGTGCTCCCAGAAATCACTCGGCAGGGACTAAGACTGGTGAATAATAAATTCCCAACATGAGAGAAGTTTGAAACAATTTTGAGATCCTTTGGGGATGTGTCATCAAAGAGGGAGTCGGAAAGTAGAGGATAAGGGAATATAAGGAGGAAAAATGTATATTATCAAATATCTCAGCTGGAAGAAATGCCTAGAGAAGAGAAAGCTTAGGAAAGAAAGCTACCATGTGAAATACCAGCCAGGGTGTAGTGACAGAATTGAAGGAAGAACTTGGAGCAGCTTGCAAAAATTGTGAGGAAGCAGATTTAAACCTGATGTGGGAAAACTTCCTAGTAATTGAGCTCTACAAAAGTGAAATGGACTACCTTGGAAGGCAGTGGGCTCTCCTTCACTAGAGGTATTCAGACAAAATCTGTCGACTACACATTGCGTTATTGTTCTGGTATGGGTTGTACAAGGTAGCCTTTGAGGTCCCTTCCAACCTTGAGATTTCTCATATCAATAGGTCTTAGGTCACTGGCTCTTTATCCATAACAACATGAAATTTTAAAAAATTATTCCAAAAACTTTTTTGGTGAGTCAAAGGCTAAAATACAATAAAAACTGTTTGTGTTTTCAGTGAACATCCTGTGAATGTATTGTTAACTAATGGATGTTATCCACCTATATACTCTTTCAAAGCAGCAACTAGTCTATTTATATATAGCTTCTGTGTGGGCATCAACAACTCCCTTCTTTCTAGGCTGGTTTGCCCAACCCAAACTGCCTTCATGATGGCAGATATGGATTCCCTGGGAAGGGTTGCCACTAGGCAGCCCTTCAAGTACTAAGTGCAACTCGGTCATGGGGAATATATATTCCCACTGCTTATAACTGTGGCTCATGAGCCCCACACCCAGTACACAAAATAAGTCATCATGACACCTTAACTATTGAATATAAAACTCTTGCTAAATAGTAAAGCAAATGCAAGAATAATTGTAGCATCACCATCTTTCAAGATAAAACAAAAGCGGTAACATTTTTTTTAAAACCCCAGTCCATACATTAAACCTGGACCACACTTTCTTACCAATACAGCATCTACGGTGGAAAATGGACATACAATTACAGAAATGTAACAGGAAGGTACAGGAATGAGGAAAACCCACATGTTCACGGCATTTTACAACTCTAGCCTTCAGGCCTTGATGTCAGGTGCAATCTGCATAATATGAAACCTCTCCTCTGTTAACTGCTTCCCTTCTAGTCCTCACTGCTCTCCTGCTAGGCAAAACCAGTCTGCTTCTACTCTCAAACAAATTAGATAGTGACAAACTCTTTTAACTTCCAATCACCCCTAAGAGGGTGCCAATATGGTGTTTCACCATTATAGTGACAAGTAGTTCTATTAAGTCAGAGAACTACAAAACTCCTCAGAATTGGCTCTCTGGGAAATGCAGACAAGCCTAGTAAATTCTTGATTCAACAGGATGTTGAATTATTTAACCAATTTCATGTCTATAGTTACATCAAAACAACTTAAAGTCTATCTTTTCTTTTCTCCTTTCACTTCTCAAACCATGGGATAACAAAGAGCAACCAGGTTTTCACCTCATTCAGACTGTAAATGGTACTAAAGAGCAATAGCTCAACTGCAGCAGAGTTCAACTCTCTTCCAAACAGCAAGCTCCCAGGTAGGGGTGTGTTGGAGCCAGCTCAAATGGCTTGTGAAAGCCAGTTCTTGAATTTTCAGTGTAAACATTTACACCTCAAAATCAGCAATGCTAAAAATCAGGGCTTGATTAATTATTTTGTTGATTATCTAGACTTAAGTACTAATAATGCAGATTAAATTTAAATGTAGATGCATACTCTCTTCCCCCAGAACGCCCAGTTATTAAACGTTCACCAACATATCTCTGTATTGTTTGATTAACATTGCTTGAGGTCAGTAAGAATGCAGTAGAAGACTTGGGGAATGATATAATCACCAGATTGGAGACCTACTGACCGTAAGCTGATAACAAAAATAATCAGCATTTTTATAGTGCTTTAAAATGTGTCAAATATTTTATATCCATTATTTCATTTGAACTTCACAAAGCTCCTGCTCTTAAACTTTTCTTTAGTCAATCCATAAAGCAGGGCTTCTCTTCCAAACAGCAGGCTCCAAGTCAATCCCTGCTGTCTTCCTGTCAGCTGACTGCTCCTACTAGCTTCTTCTTAATACCTCTCCTGCTGCCTTATCAGTTTTTCTCCTGCCAGATTCTTCACTGCCTTTGATAACACAAATTAGAGTCTTCTTATGATCAATGACTCATCTCTCTCTTATGAGCTCATGAAATCCAACTTTCTAGAAGTAATGAAGCCAAAAATCCTTATTTAATCCTCCCACTGTCTCCAAATAGTTTTTTTGAGAGGTAACTAGGTGGGGCACTGGACAGAATGCTAGACTTGCAATTAGGAAGACCAAGTTCGAATGTTACATTAGTCATTTACTACCTGCATGACCATAGGCAAATCACCACCTCTCTCAGCATCACTTTCTCTTCTGGAAAATGAGGAAACACTAGCACCTATCCCACAATGGTCTTGTAAGGATCCACTGAGGTAATATATGTAAAGTGCTTCACAAATCTTGAAGAGCTACATAAATGCTAACTATGATCATGTACCACTTAGTAAGTTTTAACAACTCAAAATCCGAAAACATTTCTATGCAAATGAGATGAGGTACCACAATGCCCTTTTACCTCATTTTTCTTCCCCTCAAAAAGGTCATCTCCAGTCCATTCATCTTAGAGTAGTTCTCTATCTGGTCCTAATAATCTGACATCACATTTTATCAGAAAAAAATGTTTCCTTACATATAGATTTTTTATCAGTTTTGTATGCAAAAAAATATTTTCTGTCCCCTTCCATAACCAAACTATTCATAACTTGAAGGGACAGTACTTTACATCCTTCCAAAGTTGATTCCACTGCTTTTCTTTCTTTTCTGCCCCCAAACTTTGTTTTCTGACCCTTTCATCACCCTAACTGCTTATGTAATAAGAACTACAGCAGAACTTTCCCATAATACCATTTGCTATAAAGAAGAATTTAGAATAGGAAAGATCCTTTTAGATCCTACTCAGGGGAATTTAGATGCCAAGGTACCAAAAGGAGTTCATGATTTCCTTCAAAATTCAAAGTGTCAAGCCTTTCTTAATCCTTCCAAACTGCTAGTCCTTTCCTTTCTCAAAAATTACCCTATATTTATTTTGCATATAATTATGTAAGTTCATATTGTCTCCCCAAGTTCATTAAACTGCTGGAGGGCAGTGTTTCACTTTCATCTCTCTGACCCCAGTGCCCACCATAATTGCTGGTATATAGAAGATGGTAACAAGTGCTTGTTGATGGATTGACTGATAAAGTAATGTCATCTAGCAATCAAAACTACAGCACGGATTTCAAAGATACTCTGAAATTAAAAGTCTGGTGTAACTTTCTCTCCTTAATCTAAATGTACTAAAGATTTTTCTACCTTTAGTTATGAAAAATAACTTATTTTTGAGAATTGCTAGTTGGGCAAAATTTTGGGAAGATAATATAGGATCACAGGATTTATAGCTGGAAAGGACTTTGAAGATCATTGTAGTCCAGAGGTTCTTAAACGTTTTGTGTCATGAATCCTTTCTCAGAATGTTTTTAAATGCATAAAATGAAATGCATATGATTACAAAGGAAACCAATTATATTAAAATAGTTATCAAAATAGAATTTTTAAAAAAACAAGCTCATGGTCTGCAAGTTAAGAATTCCTAGATTTAAGGTCTAACCTCATCGCATAAATGATAAAAATGAGGCTCAGAGAGGCTAAGTAGCTTATGCAGTGTCACACAGCTAATAAGAGTCAGGATTTGAACTGTCTTATGACTACAAATTCATTGCTTTTCCCACCATGCTATTTGACTACAGACACATGTGCATGCATGTCTACACATACATACACATTTACATGGGAAAAATGAGCAAGAAATGCTGTATTTATAGAAAATGATTTTCTACACTGGATTGCTTTGCTCTTGTAGTCCCTGTGATCTGGGAATGTAGTCTGGGAAAGGAAGGCAGAAGGCACTTGTCATGGGGCATTTTCTTGGTGGCATAGCCACAATCGTTATATTCCCACAGTGAGCTAGAAAATGAGTAAAGTTCTTTTCTCCAAAACTGAGGAAACTTGCACTCTAAAATGCAGAAGGAAGAATCTGAAAATTCAATTAGTAAGTAACAATACAATCAACAAATGGCAGGTGTGACCAGACAATAGTTTGAAAATTATTGGGGAATCACAGCAGCCTTGCAAGCTCAAGATGAATCAACGGCATGACTTGGCAGCCAAAGAACTTAACATAAACTTAGCCTGCATAATATGCATTAATAGAGGAATGGTGTCCAAAAAAAGCAATGGTCCCACTGTACTCTACCTGACTCACACCATATCTGAAGTACTGCATTCAGTTTTGAGAAATACAATTTTCTGAAGGACATTGACAAACTGAAGCATGTCCAAATGAATATTAAGGATGATGAAATACTAGCAACTTGGCCATATTAAGATCAGTCAAAGGAACCATGGAATGTCCAGCTTAAAGAAAAGAAAATAGAAGCTGATTGTTCTCTTTAAATATTTGAAGCACTCTCATATGGAAGAGTCCTCTGGAGATCTATTCTTCTTAATGTCGGAGGAGCTAACTTTGAAGCAAAGGGTTGCGATCAAAAAGCATTTATTAAGTGCTTATTATGTTCCAGCCACTGTGCTTGTCCTATGATTACCAATACAAACAAAAAGAAAGTCAATTCCTGCCTTCAATGAGTTTATATTCTAGTGGGGAAGACAATTCATAAAACATAAAAGGGAGCTCATATAGAGGGGGGATAGTGGAGGGGAGAAGAAAGTGTGAGAGAATAATGAATAATCAACTTTGGAAGGATGTAAAATACTGTCCCTTTAAGTGAGTACTGCTGGCTTGACCACTTCCTCAAAATTGAGATGCCAGAGAGAAAGTCACCAATCAGAGGAGAGGAGGACCACTGGGGCAGCAGGATCTTCCAGGGTGAAAAAGTTGATGGAGAATAGTGGAAAAATCCAGAGTCAAGAGTAAAGCCAGAAGAGTGAAGTGAAGTTGTAGAGCATCAGATTTACACTCAAAGTAATGAGCACCTGGAATTATCCCAAAATGCAATGGGCTGCCTCAGTGGGCCATCATTTTCCCTCTCATTGGAGGTCTGTGAGAGAGCCTGGAAGATCAAATATCAGGAATGTTGTAGAGAAGATCTCTCCAGGAAAAGGTTGGTTGGCCTAGATGTCCTCTGAGGTCCCTTCCAACTGTGCTTCTGTGAAATATTTGTCAGAAGCTTTCTGTATGCTTACTTCTGTTCTAGTTGCTGTGGGAGATGAAGGAATTATAAAAATGGGGTCCCTACCCTCAAAGAATTAATAATTTAATTGGAGACACAGTACATACATATGTAAGACTAAGTAACATGTTTAATAACAACATGAATATTGTCAAAAGGCTGGATTTGATTAAATGCATCTGGATACTTACAAAATAGGATGATATGACTTTATTCTGGGTTATGTTCTCATTTTGTGATCAAGTATTTTTTTTAGACAGAATCAACCATTCATTCAGTCAACAAAATACATTAAATATTATGTGTGCAAGAGATTGTGCTAGGCACTCTGTGCAATATACAAGACTGTGTTAAGTATAATCTAATAGGGGAGATAATACATACAGAAATATGGGCTTTAAAATATTTATACATTAAATGTCACAAGTGCCACATGAATTGTACAAACTCTTCTAGAAATCTCTTGTTCATAATAGATGCTTAATGTTTGTTAAACTGAATGAAACAATCATTTTCACTTGGTGTAACAGAGTAAGGAATTGTAGCTGAGGTGACATTTGAGCTGGTCCTAGTAGGAAAGGTGGGGTTTTGACAGGGGATAAAGGCCATTTCAGACAGGGGGGAATGACATCAGCAAAACTGAAGGGGTAGAAAAGAACAATTTGTATTCAGGGAGTGGCAAGAAGTCTAGAATAATCAGGAAAAAGGGTTTTGGTAGGGCTGTAGTGAGTGAAAAAGGAGGCTTGGAGCCAGATCGTGGAGGGGTCTAGAAGGCCATACTTGAAAGTTGGCGATAATGAGTTAACATAGGTAAAGCTCTTTGTAACCCTCAAAGCTCTATATAAATGCTGCTGCTGCCAGTGATGATAATGATGATGATGATGATGATATTGAAGGTTTCTGATCAGAGGAGTAACAGCAACAGAGCATGTCATGTGAAGGAGCCGTTATTGTTTCTACAATGCATTAGACACTATGCCAAAACCCTGGGTATGAAAAGATTCTCACCCTCTACGTCCACACATATGTAAGCCCACCTCTTTAAAAACTTAATCTGATATAAATATAAATAGATGGTACATGCAAGGGTGATTCAATCATACTATCAATTCCCAATGATTTAGTATAATTATG
Source organism: Trichosurus vulpecula (assembly GCF_011100635.1). Classification (NCBI taxonomy): domain Eukaryota; kingdom Metazoa; phylum Chordata; class Mammalia; order Diprotodontia; family Phalangeridae; genus Trichosurus; species Trichosurus vulpecula. Next base: position 96,835,465 of record NC_050576.1, on the reverse strand, counting down.
TGCTCAAGACTGTGCTAGGCACTGAGAAAGAAAGTAAATCCTGCATTTGTTTAGGCATAGGTTTACAGATTCAGGTAAGTGCTAAAATATATTTGCTTTACATATTAAATACGCAAGAGTAGGATTCTATTATTTAGATGTTCAATATATGTGTAACAGAGTTTGAAGAATGGTGAGCATGCTGGGCTTGGAGTCAGGAAGATTTGGGTTCAAATCCCATCTCTAACACTTACTTGTTGAGTGACCTTGAGGAAGTCTTTTAACTTCTGTTTCTCAGATTCCTTGTCTGTAAAATGGTAATAGTGGTTTTTATAGTGCCTACCTCAAAGGGTTATAATAAAAATCAAATGAGATAATGATGCATGTAAAGCATTTCACATACTTTAGAGCTCTAAATAAATCAGTCATCATTATTAAATATAGATCTATTCTTTTGTAAAATGAAAATGTCATCTGCTGATGAATACACTGTATACCGACTTGCCCTGTCATTTTGTAGTCTCCACCTCCCTCCTTGCTCGCTCTGTCTTTCAGCTACAGTACTTCCCTCTACCTCCTGTTGCTTGATGTCCATTTCAAGTTTGATGGGAAAGGCATAATCCATTACATCATAACTTTACAAAAGCAAGGTAGTTTTTATTTTTTTAAATCAAGATTAAATAGATTACAGCCAAAGATTTCAATGCCGATTACTGTTTGAAGTTTGGCTGGTTTGCATCCTTTCAACCCACCCGGGGTTAGTTCTTCTACATGCCTCTGTTTGGGTTCCATTTCTGATTTATGTTCCTCTGTAAACTGTACAAGCAAAAATCTGACTGATGCAGCAACAGAAGGTGACCCAGATTATACCACATTGTACGCTAATGCCAAGTAGTCTTTTTCAATGGCAGCTGCTCTATGCTTTGTCTTATTGATATTCAGATTCAACAGACACAAATCACACAGCCCTTTTGACAGACACACACTCTGCGTCTCTTCATTTTCAACATGTTCAGCAGCGTCTGGCTTCCAGAAACTCACAGCTGAGGCCACTTGTCCTCCTCCAATTTTACTTAAAGGCATGCATGCACCTGATAATTATCTAGGAAACCCAAGGCTGACCAAAACATTTTCTTTGTTTATGTTTGAAGAAGTTTGTTGAAATCAGTGAGTCTCTTAGCTTCCAGAACCCAAATCACAAATAATGAAAACGAGAGCCCAATCGTGTCATTAGTAAAAGCTTTATGAATGCAAATGATCATTTAGTCAATCAGGAGCATTGAGAATATTACCCTGATTTTGGCAATTGGATTTCTGGTGTTTTTTTTTCAAAGTTCATTAGAAGTAGTTGAGAGCAAATCAGCTAATAGGAAATTAAAGGAAACATGTCATCTAAAATATTTTACATTTGAGCAAATAGGCTTTAGCATGCAGAATGTATCATTGGGAAAATGCGAGTAATTATAGATTATTTTGGTATGGCGTTCTCTCAAAGACCCTCCACCCCCACTTCCAGAAGAAGCCTTTACTGCGATCATTTGCATAGCTTAATAAATACTGTGAATCACAAAATCAAACACTGAAATGCTTTTGCATTCCAGTATCACTAATATTTTGGACACAATCCTTTAATTGTCATGCACGTGCTAAGATCAGAGCGCTCACAATTGTATGAAATGGCAAAACTCTCAGACCAAATCCCTTCTGGCTTCCTTTTCAAATACAAGCAGGTCCTACACCTCCCCACATTACCGACAGCCAGCAAGAAGTGTCCACCTAGCCATGGCAGGGACCAGAATGTCAATAAATGGAGCAAGCTTACTTTTTACATGGAGGAGCAGCAACAGATTGAGGTAGAAGAAGAGAAGAGAGTTAATTCTTGAAAGAGCCATAGTCGCTTATAGAGGACATCCTCCGATGAGTTGCCACTGTGGTCTAGCGTCTGAGCTGATCCTGACAGTGCCCTCTTCCCCTCACAGACTAGGAAATCAGCCACTTGGTGCCCTCTCTGCCCCTGCCCCTCCAGAGCCTGCTCCCAGAAAACGTTCAGACTTTGATTCAAAAGGCAGTTGTGCTTGTTAGGATCTTACTACTGAAGGTTTGGGCAATTTTTCAAACCTGGTGCAGAGTTTTTTGTTGGCTGGACTGGATTCATTCTCCTGGCTTTACATTATAGCTCTGTTCTGCTAAATAATTTCTCACTAGAATGACTCACAGTAGGTCAGGGTCTCCTTTCTTTGTTAAGAAAACATTTAATTCCTGATGACAGCCCTAACGCTCGGAGGTGATGATCTAGCAGGCTCGAAAGGGCAAAGCTCAGGCTCCCAGAATGTTTGGCTTCATCTTTGTCATGCCAGTCAGACTCAGTTGTACTTTTTCTTTTCAAGAATACCACTTAGACTGCCTAATCAAGTTAAGGTCATGAACAGAGCCTATCCAAATAGGGAGAAAATACAACTAATTAGTAAAAAAGACAAACTGGCAGGTTATCTTGGAGGCAGTTTCTTTTTTTCAACTGCAGGGACCCATTTTGTCCTATGCTGACAGGGTTTTTGGGCTCTGGGTACTTTGTTTTAACTTTTAATTCTTATGTGTGACTAGAAATGTTTTCATTACTTTTTAGATTAAAAGGAATCAAGGAAAACACCCCTTTCCTATCAGATTTAAAATTTTACATTTGAGTTATCTTTGAAAACCTCATGAATAAAGCTCAAACTCAAAGGGATTGACCAGTGATTTGCCTCAGGATAACAAATTTAGAGAGCATTGAATTTAGAGGGTATTGGTAACATCTGCAATCCTGCATTTATGCCCTCCTCCTCCTCCTCCACTCTTAGTGCCATTCACCTTAGGCATGGTTTCAGTACTTACACCCAACACTCTAGTGGCCTTACTCTGGCACTTGTTTGTTGGACAAGGATAGCATATTTACTGAATTAACAGTTAAATGTATCACAGAATTTCAGAACTGAAAGGGACTTTAGTCCAAGCCATATTTAAAAAAGAATCCTCACTACTACATATCAGACAAAACAACATGCATTTATTATTAAGCACCTACTGTGTGTTAGGCACCGTGCTAGCTAAGCCTGGGGATATAAAAACAAACTAAAAAAAAGATGATCCCTGCCCTCAAGTGGCTTGCATTCTAATGAGGGAAGGCTATACGGAAAAAGAATCTGAGAAGCTGGAGGGTAGGAGGGAGATAGTACTCACTTGAGGCATGGTGTTAAATTCGTGAAAGTCAGAAGCTCAGTATGGAAGGACATGAAGGTTCTGGAAATGTAGGATGGCTGGCCTAGGCCCTTTTTCAAAATGTAGGTTCTGGGAGGAACTCTTCAATGGGAGAGAGGGGCCACAGAGGCAGAGGGAGAAGGCAGCCATGTCATGATACCAGACCCTCCTCAAAATGGAGACCCTGGGAGGAACTCATCAATGGGAGAAGGTGGCTGTTATAGAAGAGGGATATTGTAGGGTAAGGAGACCCCAGGTGCAAGGGGAAACTCCAGCTGCAGCTGAGGCATGTTGTTGAAGTCTACAAAAGGGGCAAGTCTTGGTTTAAAGATCTTCAGGGAGGTGGGATGCATTACATCCCAAGACAGACTATTCCACTTTGGAATAATTCTATTATTAGGTAATTTGTCCTGACACCAAGCCTAAATGTGGGTTTTTGTGATTTCTATTCATTTCTCCTACTTTTGCCTTCAGAAAATAAGCAGAACAAGGATAATGCCTGTTCTACCTGACAATCCTTTAATTAGTTGAATATGGTTGTTGTGTCCTCCTCTACCACCACCTCAAGACTGCTATTGTAAATGTTCTCTAAAAACCGATCCTTTGCATTCTATTGATTAAGTAGATAGACAAAACTTTGGAATTTGCAATATTCAATGTGGATCTTATACATGTTGTTGTTGCTGCTGCTGCTGCTGGGCTTTTGTAACATTCAAAAACTACAGCCCTTCCACAAACTTGGCACAGATTTTATCAACAAATAGGTCCAATGCCATGTTTTAAAAGAACAGTTGGATGTTGTCACAGACTCCAGGAAGACTTCAAGAACTTAGCCCCACAATGGCCCAGATCAGCAAGTGAGGCAGAGATCACTGACCTGTGTTGCATCTGGCCTTGAAACTCAACCATTCCAAAGCTCACAGTACTTCCTATGAGACAGACTAAAACTCAGGGCAGCTGTGCAGGAGTCTCACCACAGGACCATCCAAGCAACTTTCAGACTGGTTATAAGGATACCTACCTGTTAAATTCATATGAGCTTTTCCATGCTTAGTGAAAAGTCTCTGGCTTTTTCGTGACATGTGGCAATACCTGGTTGTATTCTATATCTCATTCTTGCACTAATAGCTTTCCACATAAGCAGTAGATAAATGGTAGATAGGGAGGGAGATAATCTTTTTGAGTTCATAATAAATGCTGTTGGAATTGGAAGAGAAATCGAGAGGTGGGGGAGGCATCATAGCATAATGGGCTGGCCTTGGACTCAGGAAGCCCTGGGTTTGAGTTCTAATTCTGATACACATTAGTTGTGTGACCATGGAGAAGTCATAACCTCATGATGCTCCCAGCAACTATCTAAAACTAAGTCACAGATAATTTGTTCATATGCACCAATGAAGGGAGTTTCCACAATACGCAAACTCCAAAATGGAATTCCCCTACACTGATGAAATCACAGGTCTAAACCCAACTAAGCAAATTCTTAATGCCACCCCCCCACCAAAACCCCAATATTTCTACCTATACTCCTGAAAACTTTAGCTACTTAAATATAGCATGTACTAGCCTCTAAATAGTGCCATGTGGAGCATTTCTGTTGCTCTGTCCAAACTGGCTTCCTAAGTACACGTAACTCAAACTCATCCTGTGGATTTTGTTTAGTTACCTCCTTTCACCCCCTGTAGTAGTAGCAGCTGGAAGTCTTACATTACATCTTCTTAAAGGTAGCACAAAATTTCTTTGAACCACTCTAAGAGGAAGGGGTTTCATTAGTGAGTCAGGGAAGAATAGAGGTAGCGTTGAGACAGCATCCAGTTCCCTTTTGGTGTCCAGGAGTATCTGGTATGAAAAGAAAAAAACAAAAGAATTTATACAACAGCCTCAGGGGCCCCATGGGGTCATGACCTTTATTATTCTAAAGCCATGTTCTCTAAATCATTATGTCCCTTTCTATCTCTGGGCAAACGAAGAAATCCTCAAAATAAAATGAATTTCAACTCACTTCTGTTTTGAAAAATGCAGTACTTTCATTTCTTAACAATTTGACCAAAATTAGATCAAGTTATCAGGGCAGGCCTTACTCACAGGTGCCCAGAGAAGCTATCAGGGGTTTTGGAAAGACAACTGGCCCAATGAAAAAATTCCAACATGCTCCATGATGTTTGAAATGCTTGAAATGTAACAGATCCTCTTTAGAGAGAGAACATGGTAAAAGAAGATGGAACATTAAGGAACTTAATCGGTTTTCCCTTGCCTCTGGACTCTCACCTCTCCAATAAATCCTATATTCACTTGCCAGGATAATCTTTCTAAGGAGTATGTCTGACCATGTTACTCTCCTGCTCAAAAGAGTTTAATGGCTGCCCGGTGCCTCTAGGATAAAACACAAACATCACATTTAAGTCTCTCCAAAATCTTACTCCAATTCTTCATCCTCACCATCACCTCCAATCAATCAATCAAGGAGCATTTGTTAGCATTTATTACATGACAAGAACCCGCCATTCCTCTCTGTTCTCCCAGTTCATCACCCCTGCTCTGGCCTTTCTTTGCTCTTTTCCCTCTGTAGTCTTAGCCTCTTAACTAGCTAGATTAATATATCATTGTCCTCCACTTCTGAATCTTTCACCCCCTTCCCTTTGTGTTATTCATGCTCTGTCAACCTTTCACCGTGGGTCCTTCTTTCTTTCTGGTCACATCCTAGTTAAGGTCCACATAACTTCTCCCCTGCCTATTACAATACTTTCCTGGTTGGTCTCCCTGCTTTCAGTATCTCCATTCCCCAATGTGTTCTCAACACAGATGCCAGGATAATCTTCCTAAGGCATGGGTCTGGCCATGTCACTTCCCTGCTGGAGGATACAATAGAAACTCCTCATCTTGACATTTAAGACCCTCTGATTCCACCTCATGTTTCTAGCCTTATTTCACAATATTCTCTTTCATACAGTCAAGTCAACCATTCAGTATTGCCATATTCAACATCCAATCTCCCATTTTCCTGCTTTTGCATATACTGTCCTTAATCCTTGAAATATACTTCCTCTTCATATTCATTTCTCAGAATCTTAATCTCATCAGGCCTCAAGTCAGGTATCACTTCTTCTGTGATATCTTTTCTGATCTTATCCCACCACAATTACTAGGGCCCTCCCCTTGCTTGAAATCTTTCATTGTACTTATTTGTGTGCCTGTTGTATTCTCCAAATAGAAAGTAAGCTCCTTGAAAATAGGGATTGTTTAGTCCATGGGCTCTTAATCTTTTTGTGTGTGTGTGTGTGTGCCATGGACCCTTTTGGCTATTAACCCCTTCTCTGGACAATGTTTCTAAATGCACAAAATAAAAGACATAGGATTACAAAATGGATGGAGTTGGGGGAAGGGAACGGAATAAGCATTTATATAGAACAGAGTCAGGCACTGTGCTAAGCACTTCACAAGTATTATCTCATTTGATCCTCATAACAACCCTGAAAAGTAGTCCTTGTTATTATCCTGATTTTGCAATTGAGGAAACTGAAGCAAACAGAGGTGAAGTAACTTTCCCAGGGTCACACAGCTAGTAAATGTCTGAAATCTGAACTCAGGTCTTTCTGACCCAGGCCCAGCTCTCAATCCACTGTTTCACCTACTAGGTAGGCGAATCAATGATGTTGAAATAAAGTTATCAGAATATATGTATACATATACATACAAATGTGTGTGTATATATACATATCTAGAGAGTGTGTATACAAACACACACACACACACACAGTTAAGGACTCTGGTTTAGTGTTTGTGTTTGTACCACTATGTTTGTATTCTCCTAGCTCCAAACAAAGACAGATAGGTAGAATAATGGTGGATGAAGCACTGAGCTGAGAGTCAGGAATACCTGAGTTACCCTGACCCTGAGTAAGTTACTTAAATCTCTATTTGTCTGAGTTTCCTCAACTCTAAAATGAGGAAAATAATAGCACCAAGCTCCCAGGAATAAATTAGATAATATTTGTAAAGTACCTGACACATAGTAGGCACTTAATAGAGGTCTGTTTCCTTTCCCTCCTAATAAGCATAGTAGAATGATAAATTTAGAGCTAGAGGAAGCCATGGAAGTCATGTAGTACAAAACCCTCATTTTACAAATAAGGAAACTGAGGCATGGAGAAGGGGAGCAGCCTAAGGTCTCACAGTGAATGAAAGAGAAAGGATTCAAACATAGATCCCCTGACTCCAAATTCAGAATCTTTCCAGTACACCATGCTTCTCTCACTTAACAAATGTTCTTTTTAACTTAACAATTAAGCAGATTTAATTAAATTTAAGTTATTATCATGTTCTTAAAAAAAATTTTATCCCTAGATGCCTAAGAAGGAAAGGGAAAAAGCATCAGTGATTGGAGGAAAAGGATGCTTAACTGGAAGGCCAGGGGCTTATTTTCTCAATTTTACTTAAGGTCTGTTCTCCACATAACTAAATACTTTTGGTAACTAAGATACACACAAAAAAATCTTACCTTCTTGGACACCCACTTTCTTAATAGCAGCAACAGCCCCAGGATTCGCCTCCTGCAGACATGAGTTCCTTTCACTGGAAGCTTTTGAGAAGAGGCAGAGCATTAAAGAAGACATGATTAGGGTGTAGTAGAGGAGGATTCTTACATTGGAGAAGAGGTCAGAATAGAAAGTCTCTAAGGGCCCTTCTAGCTATGGAATTCTATGATGCTTTGATTTGGTAATGGATACAATTTTTGTCTATTCACATTTACAGTTATACTTCAGCTTAGAGGGTTTTAAAAAAATTGGACATATGTTATCATATGATTTCTAGCCAAGGAGATCTTGAAAAGGTATTATAAAGGCACAAAGCCCTTCTTCTGAGATGGTGCTAAAATGTCCCTATGCTGTGAATGTAAATGACTGTCAATATCTTTAGTTTTATGAGAACGATGAAAATATAATTAATACATACAATTTCTAGTGCCACCTGCTGTAGTTGCCATAATAAAGGTCACGAAATCATAGATGTAGAACTGGCAGAGACCTTTGAGTTCATTGAATCCATGTGTCTTGTTATATAGATGAAAAAACTGAATTCTAGAGAGGTTACGAGATATATCCAGGGTCATGTGGCTAGTAAGCACCCAAAGCAGCATTCGAACCCAGTTCTTCTTGTCCTCATATCCAGCACTTTACCCATTATATCACACTGCCCCTCCAAGTAGCTATGAATGAATTCTTTATGGAAAAATCCTGGACGTAAAATATCTAGAATCTTGGGGACCTGCAAATTCTATTAATTGTTTTTCTTTCCTCACTCTCTACATACGTAAATGTAATATAAAATGTTTGTCAGAGTTTGAATAAAAGATTTTAATATGTGTAATGAGTACTATAAGTGAAGATTAAGCTTCTAGATAGTTGATAACTAGAGATGGAAAAAGTATAGAATGTTATCTGAAATATGAGCTCCAGTCAAACCTTTCCCTAAATGAATGCTTTTTATTCCATAATAACTATTGCTAATTTTTCATTTCTCTTCTGCTTATGGATCTTCTGGATCTCTATGACAGTGTTTCTCATTTTCTCTCATTCTGTCTTTCTCAGTCTTCATTCTATTATCAATATCTGCCCCAGTTCCATGACCATGGAAGCAAAACCAAGGTTTTTGCAAGCATCTGATGCTAAGAAATTTATGGCAAGGGGCTAGGGTAGTTTTAAAAATGGAAAATAAGTCAGTTTGTCATCTGTGGAAATATGCTCCTCATCAAGTAAGGGTGAGAATATAATGAAATTGCATGTGGTCCACGTTAGGGCTTAAGGCAAGGGGGAAAGGGTCTGTAAGGGTCTCCTCAGTTCATGATTAACAGTTTTAGCATTCAGCCCCATCATTCTACACGTAAGGAAACTAAAGCTCAAAAAGAAGTTAATTACATGAATACGCAGCTAGTTAATGAAGACCTCCTATCTATCTATTTTGAATTAGACATTCCAAGTCCCAGGTTGCCTCTTCTCTTCATTAATAATTTCCCCAAATTTCTATAGTCCATCCCTTTACCCACACATAATTTCATTCCTTTGAATCACATATTCTAGAACCAAACCTGAGGTTTCTACACCCTGTCTTCAAGAAAGCCTCAGAATGCACCTCAGAGTATTTAGGACTCACTTTGTTATGGAATGACTATGGAACCCCACCTTAGCATCTGGAAATAAAGTTGTCTCCTCCAGCTCCCTAAATTAAAACCTCTCAGGACTGAAGCATCTTATGAGTATGGACCAGCATCCATGAAAATCATAGCTTGCAAGTCTCCACTGACATGTTTATTTTATCACTTTGAAAATCATTTTATTATTTACCGACCAGAAGACCCATTAGTTCAAAGCAAAAGACATTTAATTAAAAAGCATAGCAAGATAAGGGACAAGAAAAATTTGCCCCATGTATATAGGAGTTCACTCTTGCGTACCAGCAGTGAGGAGAAAGTGGGAATAGAAGCATAAATAGTGTGAGATCCTTATAGAGAACACATGTGGCCTTTTGTGTCTCAGGTACCTCACTCCTCTGATGATACAGAACTACCACTATGATTTTGGTGATATAATTGGGCTAGCTGCTCTCTGTGTCCAGCTGGTGACCTTTCCTGCTCTATTCTCTCTGCTGGATGCTTTTGCCACTGACCCATTCCACTCCTTTTGGACATCTTTGCCGTTCCTGCTGCTCTCTGCTACCATCTGCTGATCTTGAGTGATGATAAAGCTTCAGAGGAAGGTCTCTGTCAGCTCTTTAGTTTGATAGTCTCACAGACTATCCTTGGCTCTTTTATGATGCAAATCTTTCCCTTTCCAACCCTTCCAGCCATCTGTATCTAGGCTGCTAGCTAGAGAAGCCCTTGACTTTGTAAAGTCTATCATTTGTAATGACTATTCTCAACTATCCTTTCATTATGGTTGGAAAACCACTTTTAATTCTCATCTTAATCTGATCTGAGCAAATAATTACCAGGGATTCTGCTTAGTAAAACTGTTGAGAAGCTAGGTTCTTTTCAGCCCCTATAATGACCTTGGTTGCCATATAAATCAATTTGGGACGAATCCAAAAAAGCCAGATGGAACTATTACTGGAGCTGACCAGAAATGTCTTCCCTACATCCTTTTTGCTACATTCCTGCCTTTGATAAATATTCCTGAGAGCAACAAAATTGTTCTTCTTCCTAGACTTAATCATTTGTTATTGATGCATTTTATTTTAATGCACCAATCTCTTCCCAAAAGCAAACACCATTCCCTCAACCATTGAAGTTTCCTATAAAACAAGATTTAAGGAAAACAATCAAACATAGAAACTTCGATGGACAGCACATATAACTTTAAACTTTTGTGGTTTACCACATCTTGACAAAAAAGAAAAGAATCAACAATGGCCATCATATTTTACCTGAATTCTCTTGTCTTTTACTTCTGTCTTCACTTACATTATTGTAATCATTGAGCATGTAGTTCTTTTGGTTCCAAGTTCTTTGGTCTACATTAATGCATGTGAATTTCCTTGTGTATCTCAATGCTTCATATTCGTCATTCCTTATAATATATAATCTACCATGCGATTCATATCTCATAATATGTTTAGCTATTTCCCAATACCTGAACATACGATTTGCTTATGTCTTTTTACTAATACAAACAATATTGCTGTGAAAATTTTGGTACATATCTAGTCTTTCTGTCGTTGCCTGTTATCGGTACAACTCTACTAGTGGTATCAAAAGGAATGAAAAAGTAACTTTACTTGTATTAATTTAAATAGTTTTCCAGAATAGCTGGACAAAAAGTCAGCTCCAACCTTGAATTATTGTACCTTTATTCCCAATGTCTCTTTTATATTGATTAATTCCACTTTTATAATTGTCTACCAGTTTGGTGAGTGTAAGGTACATTTCTCTTTTTTATTTGAGATTTGGGATATTTATATGGTTCTCGATAATTTACATTTCCTCTTTTGAAAACTGCTGCATCCTTTGGCCAATTGTCTGTTGATCAATGGCTTAAAAATTTAGTCAATGACCCAGATGCAGATGTCAAACTTCTAATGGAGGTATTAAATACAAAGATTTTTTTCACCAGTTATGTTGCTTGTTTTCTATTCTTGATACCTTGATTTTGTAAATCAAAAGCTTTTTAGTTTTATATGATCAAATTGGCTATTCTTTTTATAATGTTTTCTTGTCTGGTCATGAATTTTTTCTCTTCTTATAGCTATAAAATATACAATATTTTAACATTTAGAACACTTTTCCATTTGGAACTTATTGTCGTATATGGTAGAAGTTTTTTGTCTCAACTTATTTTCCATTAAATTGCTTTGCAGTTTCCTCAGCAGTACTTGAATGGAATCTCTCCCCTAGCAATTCATATTTGTGGATTTATCTTTTGCTTCTAACTCTTGATTATCTAGTTTATAATTGGACATAAGTTTCTGAAAATCCCATTTATGCCCTCTATTTATTTTGAATTTATCTGGCCCTTTTAAAAATTATTTTGGCAATTTTTTTCTCCTCTGTTTAAAAAGAAAATCAAATTAGCTGGATGTTTATTAATCTTGTTAGCATTTAAAAAACTTTTTCTTTATCAGTTCAGTATTTTTTTTCATGCATCCGCGACTTCTCTGGTTTTTAAAATTGCTTACTTAACTTGTCGATCCTTTTTTACTGTCTTGTAAATATGCATTCTATCTTGTAAATATACATTTTCCTTAGAGGACTACACTAGCTGATTTCCATAGATTTTAACGTTATCTTGTTTTTAGTCACTTTGTTTAAAGTAATTTTTTTATCTAGGATTTTTTCTTCGACCCACTCATTATTTAGAATGCTACTTTAGCCTACATTTAGGTGTGTATTCCCATTTGTTATGTGATCTGTGAAATATGTAGTTAATATTCCTATCTTTTTACATTTAAAATTTCTTTGTGTCCAAGAATAGCATTTCTCCCCTAAATGTACTTTGTGATGCTGCAAAATAAGTATATTTTTAATACAAGTAGGTAGTGATTAATACAAACAATGAATTCCATAAAGTGGTCACATTATTTGAATTTGCACTATTCAAACATAATTATATGTGAAATATGGTAATTAGTTCTACCCTAATGGAAATATGCAATACAAATATTTAAAAATAAGTTTTTAACCTGTTTATTAACATAATATAACAGCAAAATACAAAAAAGTATAAAAAGGTATTTCTGATTCAAGTTTATTACAAAGTAATATGGAGCAGTTATAAATAACAAAATTTAAGAAATAAAAAATACTGAATAGCATATCTAAAGATAAGCCTATACTGACAATATGATGAAAATGTCATTGTCATCTAAAAATTTTTTTAATTAAAATTTTAAAAATTTGATTCTTCTTTTCCTAAATCATCATAATAAGCTGGTATGTAAAGAAAACTTTATCCACATCTTAGTTAATTTACATGTTCACATTCTTACACAATGAACCAAGAGTTGTTTGGTAACTAGGGTATTGTTTGAAATCAGTAATGCTTGAAATGTGATATTGTTGTCTTGACAATATTTTTAAACACCTGGCTAAGATAACTTGAAAACCAGGCTTTGAAAATAGCTTTAGTCACCCCTGCTTCCTTATTTGACCTCTAAAGCACTATAAGTGATAGATGGTTATAGCTTCTCAAAGCATGAAGATTTTGAGACAATAAACAAGCATCGGTTTTAATTTTGAATGCCTTTCTGTATTATCTCCCAATGAAAGTGTTAGAAGATCCTTAGAGACTTTAAATCCAGGTTGAGGTTTTTTTTTTTTAATTTCTTGAAATACGAGTTCTAGAAGGAATCCTTTTCCAGAATAAGTCTGTTTCATCCACAGTAAACATTTGTTGATCACTGTGTCCACCATCTTTAATTATTCTCTTTAAAACATCAAGATATTTAGTTATGTCCTCATCTTCACTGGCCACTTTTCAAGTAATTTTAATATTATGCATTTAAACTTAATTTTTAAAGTGAACAAGCCAACTGGCATTTGCAAGTAAGTTTCTTCACTATCTACTTCATTTCCCCTTTCTTTAACTGACTTAAAGCTTTTGTCTGCTAATAATGGTAATGCATTTTTGTTGCAATTTTCAATCCATACAGGTAAAAGACCCTCCATTTATAGCACTGTAAATTTCTATTCCTTGTAGTTGTTTGCAAACCACAAACACTTATATTCTGGACCACAGATTAAGGCATTCTGACATCCTGTTTTAGAGTTACTATGATTGTGTTCACACTGTTCAGTTACATCAAATTTTTGTGCAAATATAGAAGTCTCTTCTTTTTTAAGATGTAGTGTTTCCATCTGAAGTATTCTCCCTTTTGTCCATTTTATTAAGAGCTCTTGAAAAAATCAATACAACTGGTGTTAATACAGTGTGCAACAGCATGTAATATCCACATGTGAATAAAGGCAAGTATAGACTGATAATATAGTGGCATGTTATAACCTTTGACCAGCTCACATGCATAGCATCAATTGAATTGTGGCTTGCATTAAATTAGATCTAGTATCATTTTATAATTCACCCTCAATCTGTTTTTGTATTATTTGACCTCACATTGATCAGGACCTAATTTTATTCTCACTGAAATTCAATTCAATTCAGCAAATATTAATCACAAAGTTCCCACAATGTGCAAGACACTATGGTAGCATAGGAGATATAAAAAAAAATGAAATAGCCACTACCCTTAAAGAACATTGTACAGGAGATACATGTTCACAGTCAATCAATAAATATTTATTAAGCATACACTATGTACCAGGCACTGTGCTAAGCACTGGGGATATAAAGAAAACTAAAAGACAGTCCCTGCCCTCAAGTATGTCACAATCTAATGGGAAAAGACAACACATCAACAGAAATTGAAAAGGGAAGGGTTGGGTACCTGACACCAGGGGCATAACGAAGTCCAGAAGAGTGTAGCTGGGTAGGAAATGAAGAGAGAGCCGCCTTGGGCATCTCCTTGTATGGAAACTCTGGGAAGAGCTCTCCCCTGTCCACTGTCCACTCTGTACTCTCTCTAATTAGAGGCAAGGAGGAGCACCAGAAGCAGAGGGACTGGAATGGTGCAAGTTACAGAGTTGATGTGATCTTGTAGGATGATGAGGTTCCAATGAAGTCCAAGAATATAGCAGCTGGGTGGGAAATGATATCTATATAGTATGTAAAAATTAATACAAATAATTTTAAGAGAAAGCACTAACAACTTAGAAGAAAACAATAAAGATCTGTCTCTTAAAAATCCATAATTTCCTTCTAATTTACATAATCTATTCTGTTTAACAAACTCTAAAAATTTAATATTAAAATCACCTACAGTTATTATCGTACTATCAAGGTATTTTTGCATTAAAGCCAACTTGTTTAAGTACTTTGATAGCACTTGTATATAGTTAATGATATTCATTATTTTTATCTCTTTAAACATAATACATACTATGAAAGAAGTAAGATATGTACTCTGATTTTGTGCTAAGACACTTACTGAGATGACACAGCAACTCCTTATTGATGATTCCTGTGTCTAAGGAGTTATGAAGGTGATTGACCACAGAGCAAGGAGGAGCCATCTACTCAGTGGATTGGAAGAAGAGCTAAGGAGACATAGCATTCTCTTTTGGGACACATTCAGCACTTTCTCCTTTTTGGAAAGTGAGCTTTGGGAGATTTCTTATGGCAATAATGGTTATCAACACATGGCTATAAGAATATATGCTAGTCTAAGCAAGCCTGAGACTGGACTTCAAATCCAGGCCTACCTTTTTGGCTTTCTCTTTGCTGAGCCCAGATCAGTGAACACCGATTCCATAAATAACAATACTTTGCATTTATATTAAGTGTTCAAGGTTATAAAGTGTTTTACACCTGTAGTGAATATTCTCTGGTCTCACTATCCCAGAGCCAGTCTTCTCCATCATCCCTCTCAAGATGCTAGGAGTTCACTTGAGGATTTAGGGTATCTCTTCTCTTATTCCATTAGTCCAAGCTCCCATTCTAGACATATCCCTCTCTCACACACACACTAATATCCCAATTCCATTTAACCAATTAACATCAATTGCCTTTTTACAAAGGGATATTTATTTTGAAGATACAGAGTCAGTAGAAGTATAAACATTTTACCCTAACACTGCCCCCATCTGTGTGAATTCATAGTCGGAGCCTCTTTTGTTAAGGAGGAAGGGAGCAACATAGGCCAAAAGGTCATAATACTTTCCTAGTTTGTCTCTCTTAATGATTATCCTATTTGATATCTTAATTGTAATTCCTACTTTTTTTAGAATTAGCAGAAACATGATAAATTTTCTTTGGTCCTTCGCTTTAACTCCACATTTATCTTTGTGTTCTAAATGTGGTTCTCCTATGTTGGACCTAACTAATCCATTCTGAAGAAGGAAATTGCAAACTACTCCAGTATCTTTGCCAAGAAAACCCTGTGAAGAGAGATGTATGGGGTAATGAAGAATCGGACACAACTGAAAGAACTGAACAACAACAATACATTTTCTCTTCTATTCTATTGATAAGCTTAGTCTGTTCATATTGAAGGGGATAGTAATTAAGTTTCTGTTTTTCTGCATTAACTTTTACCATTTTTTTCTCTTCCTAACCAACAATGAGGTCCTGTGATTTGTTTTATTTATACTACTCTCATCTTCTCAATCTCCTCAGAAAACATTCATTAAGCACTTATGTGCCGGTCTCTGCCTTTGAGGAGCATACATTCTAATAAAATATATGATGTAAATAACTAGGTACTTACAAGACATATGCAGAGTGCGATGCCCATTAATTGGGGAATGGCTAAACAAGCTGTGGTATCTGATTGTGGTGGAATATTATTGTGCTATAAGAAATGACAAGCAGGATGATTTCAGAAAAACCTAGAAACACTTACAAGAAGTGATGCAGACTGAAGTGAGCAGAACCAGGAGACTGCTGTGCACAGTAGCAGCGATATTGAACAATGAAAAACTGTGAATGGTTTAGCTATTCTCAGCAAAACTACAATCTAAGACAATCCCAACGGACTAATGATGAAGCATACTATCGGCCTCCAGAGAAAGAACTGAATACAGTCTGAGTACAGAATGAAGCATGTTATTTTCACTTTGTTTCATTTTTTTGTCTCCTTGTAAAAAATGACTAATATGGAAATGTTTTACATGATTGCATATGTATAACCTATATCTGATTGCTTACTATCTTAAGGAGATGGGAGGGGAGGGAGGGAGCAATAGAATTTGGAATTCAAACCTTTAAAAAAAACAAATAAAAATTTGTTTAAACATGTAAATGGGAGAAAATAAAGTATTATATATTAAATTGCAAAAAAGACACATTCAAAATAAAGTAAACTGAAAGAAAAAGCTATTAGTCATTGTGGAGACTGAGAAAAGCTCCCTGGTAAAAAAGTGGGATTTGATCTGAAGCTTAAATGAAGTCAAGGAAACTAAGAGGGAGAGATGAGAAGGCAGAGTATGTGAGGCATAAAGAACAGCCATTGTAAAAAGACATAGATGAGAGATGGTATGCTGTGTTCTAAGAACTGCAAATAGTCCAATGTAGCTGAATCACAGAGTGGGTAGAAAGGAATAAGACAGAAGACTGGAAATAGCAACTAAATGGCAAAGCTTTAAATGCCAAACAGAGGACTTTATATTTGATGTTAGAGATAATTGGGATGCACTGGAGCTCGTTGAGCAGAAGGATGATGTAGTCAAATCTATGCTTTAGAAAAATTATACGGCATGTGGATTGGATTGAGGGGGCAGGGGCTTGAGTCAGGGAGACCAGTTAGAAGGCTATTGCAGTCATCTAGGTGAGAGGTGATATGAGCATGAACTAGGATTGTAGTTATGTAAGTGGTGACAAGGAGACCTATGTAAGAGATACTGTGTAGGTAGAATGGCAAGAATTGACAATGGATTGGATATGTAAAGTGAGTGCAAGTGAAGAGTCAAGAATGACACTGAGATTGTGAGCCTGAGTTCCTGGAAAGATTGTGGTGATCTGAATGGCAATGAGAAAGTTCAGTCTAGGAGAGAATTTGAGAGGAAAAATGAATTGTTTTGGACATGTCAAGTTCAAGTTGTTTATGCATCATCCAGTTTAAGATGTCCAAAAGGCAATTGGTTATATGGGTCTAGGGATGGATAAATATGTCTGAGAATCATCTTCATAGGGGTGATAAATGAAACATGGAAACTGATGAGACCACCAAGTGAGATGGAATAAACAAAAAGAGGCAGCTAGGTGGCACAGTGAGTAGAGCACCAGCCCTGGAGTCAGGAGGACCTGAGTTTAAATCTGGCCTCAGACACTTGACACACTTACTAGCTGTGTGACCTTGGGCAAGTCACTTAACCCCAATTGCCCTGCCTTACCCCCTCCAAAAAAAAGAAAAGAGAAGATGACCTAGCACAAAGCTTTAGGGAAAAACCATGGTTAGAGAGCACGACATGGATGAACAAGTACCAAAGAAGACAAAATGAATGGTTGTGCTAATAGGAAAAGACCAAGAGAGAGCAGTATCAAGAAAACCTAGAGAGGAGCGAGTATCCAGAAAAAGGTAGTAAACATACCAAAACTATCTTTCTGCTACCCTGACTGAGAGAGAGAGAGAGAGAGAGAGAGAGAGAGAGAGAGAGAATGAATGCTAAACTGAACTTTTCTTTGAGCTAGAAAGGGGGAGGGTAACCAAAAAGAGTAAAATAATAACATTAAAAACAGATTCAAGGAATTCAGGCTTGGGCAGGGTAGCAGAAAGCTCTCTGGGGAGTTGAAGTAGATTAGGTTCATAGCTTAGCTCAGTTCCTACATAGCAAAGTCCAAGTTCCAAGTCCAAACCCCACCTAGGGCTTGAGCCCCAGGCACTCTGCACTCTCACGGTTTTCATGCTGGATTGGCTGGCTGTACTACCCTGCCTGCAATCCTGGCTCAAACTCCCACTCTGGTCCATGAGGATCACTTCTGACACCTGAAACTGAGGAGAAACGTCACAGAACATAAACAAACACTTCCAGACCCAAAACTCAGAACTGTAGTAAAAGAGGAGATCAGGAAAAGGGTGTTCCTTCGCCCTCTCACCAGTTCAGTTCATGGCATCCGTGATGGGCTTAGTAGACAGGTATGACCCAAAAAAGCCAACCAAAAAGATGGTAGAAAAAGAGAGAATGACTCAGGCTCACCTGTTTTAAAGGCGTATGCAGCCCATCAAAGGAGGCTAACTCCATCCATGTGGTAAGGTACATAGCAGGCTTCATGTTGAACCAAGTGGGCATGTTAAAAGGCCCCTCAAGCCCAGCTCCACGTTAAAACTGGACATGTTCAGAGAGGCCCAGGCTATATCTCAAAGACTCACAAAAGATGGGGCCTCAAAACAATTACAATAGCAACATTGAAGATCTGATCACATATCACTATTACAGACTATAATAAAAATGAAAAATTTGAAATATTACAAAAATTACCAAAACGTGACACAGAGACACAATGTGAGCGTACACAGTTGGGAAAATGGCACAGATAGATCCTCGTTGCAGGGTTGCCACAAACCCTCAATTTGTAAAAAAAAAAAAAAAAATGAAGTATCTACAGAGTGCGATAAAGTACAGCACAATAAAATGAGATATTCCTGGATATAATACATATCACTTGGACAAAAAATAACTGGATAAAGAATTTGCAAACAGATCACAAGCCTAGCCCAGAGGCTTGAAATGTCAGAGGCAGCTTGGGTAGCAAAGTGGATAGGTTTTGGAAGAACTGAGTTTAAATCTTGCTTACTAGCTATGTGACAATGGGGGAGTCATATAGCCTCTCTAAGCCTCAATTTCCTCATCTATAAAATGATGATAAAAATAAAAATACCTACCTCCCAGGGTTGTTGTGAAGATAAAATAATATATGTAAATTACTTTTCAAACCTCAGAGTGTTATGTAGATACTAGGTAGGTAGGTAGGTAGTGGTAGTAGTAGTGGTAGTGGTAGTAGTAGTAGTAGTTGTTATCGTTATAGTAATTTCAATCATCCCTACATCTGCCCAAAGTAGAGCAATTAACAATTCCTTGGCTTTCCTCAATAATAATTTCGATTATCAGAAGGTAGAGGGGAAAAAAAGTGAAACTCGATTCTAGATCTGATTGTCACTTACGGGGAAGAATTGGTTAATGATGTGGAAATAAAGAGAGAAGGAAGAACTCGTTCTTAGAGAAGGAAGAAAAATCTAGACGTAGCTTGACATAGGCTCTAGACTCTGCAAAAACAGATTTCAAAGGGTACAGGAAGGATAGGTAGAATTCTATTGACTAAAATGCTACAGGGGAAATTAGCTCAGCAGGAATAAGATGTGCTCAAGAGTGAAATTTTAAAGGCACAAAGGAAAAAAATTCAAACAAGGAGGAAAAATGAGAGTTGTCTGAAGAGACCGATGTAGACACACAGAGAATTCACCAACTTCTGAGATTTTAGACAGAAACATACCAAAGATGAAAGCAAGGTCCCTTAATAGAGGGTTAATGTAAGTATGGCAGGGTCCTATAAAAATAGTGTCAGGAATACTAAAGCTAAGAATGAACTGAGGTTGACAAGGGAAATAAAGCAACACGAAAGGTTTTTTGAAGTAATAAGAGAAAAAAGAAGATCAAAGAAGAAATAGGACCTTTATTAGAAGTAGATAGGACTGTAATAACTCACAACAGAGGGTGAAAGAGTGACGCTTTATATTTTGTTTTCTCTGCAAAGGAGAATGAGTGGAATCGATGGCACAAAAATGGCTAAAAAGGAGGTTATACTCACCATACTTTAAGAAATAGTAAGAGCATATATAGTTGTCTGACATAAAATCAAGTCAGCTATCTCTTATGATCTTCATCTGTGGATACTGAAAGAACCATCAAATATGACTAATAGGTAATTATCAGAAATATTTGAAACATTGAGAGAAATTAGAAAAGATAACCACAATATTCAAGATGGAAAAATGTCCCAAATTTTTTTAAAAAGAGTATGAGAAATAGTTGAAGGAACTGGGATGTTTAACCTGGAGAAGGAAAGATTTGGAAGTGATATAATATCTATATTCTAGTACTTGAAGATCTGTCTATAAGGAAGAGAGACTAGACTTTTTTTCAGCCCCAGAAGGCCAAATCTAGGAACAATGTGGAGAAATTTCAGAGGTAAATTTAAGCTTGATGTCAGGTGGAAAGAAGTTCCTAAAAATAAGCAAAAGGGTGGGCTAGGCTATCTTGAGAAGTGATTGACTGTTCCTCTTTGGAAGTCTCAAGCAGAAGTTGGGTGATCACTTGCTGGATGAGTTATAGTGAAGATTCCTTTGAGGTATGGATTAAGCTATATAGCTGAGGTTCCTTAAAATTAAAAAATTCTGTTCTGGGATCTTTGCATTTTTTTAGTTCTGTCTGTCTTTTTTTGTTCAAAGAATCTGCTATTTTAGAGAGATTATCATTTGTTATATTATTTATTCTCATTTATCTTTTTAAACTCTGAGTTCTAATTTCCATACTAATTTCCTTCCGTATTTATTTTTCTAATCCTTTAATTCATCTCACTCTGAAGGTTCTTAACATTTGTTCCATTATCTCTGAGGGTCTTGTTATTGTAATAGTACTGTCCAAATTATCTAGGCTTTTCACATGAATTTCTTTACCTTACAGTATTTGGCCATTAATATTTGGAGTCTCTTTTTATTTGTTTGTACTTTTCTTTCAGTTTCTCCATTGTTTTTCCTGTGAAGCTTTTCTTATGGCAAGTCCTTTCCCATCTTTTACTCTATTTGGCATGTTTGTTGCTATTTTGAGATGATGAAGAGGAACGGGACTTAAACAGGACCTCTTTTTCAGCCTCATCGGTGGGAGTCTAAATACATTTTAATAGAGACAAACAACAGAATATGCCAATAACAACCCAGGGCAGTAGGAGTTCTGAAAAGCATGGCATAGGAGGATTGCTCAAGTAATTGGTTTAGGTTGGAGAAAAATAGACTGAGACAGAGATGACCTCCTTCCTCCTTTTAGAAATATTAACAAAGTATTTTAAAAATGTACTATTTTCTTGCCTTTTAAATGGTAGGGAGAAAAATTATAACTGAAAATTAAATTTTAAAAAAGAAAGAAATATACTAACTGAAGCTTTTGGACTAATCTGCAATGGAAACTCTTATTAATCTTTCTCTGTTTTAGAATTCAAAGAGAAAACCTCTCCTCTCTCTAAACAGCCCAGGAAGGTCTCTTCAGTGATAACTGAAAAAGGGCAAGGAACCACTGATTGATCCACCTATGAGAAATATCTTTTTTCCGAATGTCATAAAGCAATCCAGCTAATGATCCACCTAAGACAAAGAAGAAACTTGTGACCAGCTGGAAAGAATCCTTAAAGATAATGGTCAGAGAGATTAGATGATTTAAGGAAAATTAGCCTCCAAAATTAAATGACTATTGTTCTGGGATTGATGAAGCAAAATGTTAACTTTTTCCTTACTCTGAGTTGCATAACTAAGCTTTATCATATTGTGAAATTCTCTTGTTCAAGAATCCTAAAAGTGTTATTTGAAATGTTTTGTTAGAGACATATGTAAGAGCATGAGAGGACCTCTGTCAATTTGGATATTTCTCTAAGCAGAATAATGCTTGAACTAGAGTAGTGATAAAATAATAAAAAATTATTTTTGTCAGTGCCTAAAATGCAGAGTACTGTATTCATTTGTTTCAACAATGGACAATAGAATGTTAAGTATCTTGATGGCAATGACTTTTATTTTTGTTTTTGTTTCACCAATGCCTAGCATCGTGCCTTGAATATAGTAAGTACACAATAAAGGCATGTTTAACTGAAATGTCGAGGTTTGATATTTCTCACAGCCTTTCTCCAAGGATTGGTTTCATCCTTGCTTGCTTTCTGTGCACCAATCCAAATCAAAACTCCTTTGCATCTCCTCATCCTGTGCAATTAAAAAAAACATACCTAGAACTTTAGGAATGAGTAGATAATTCCTGTCACCTATCACTGCTTCATTTGAATTTCCTTTTCCCAGTTTAGACAACACTGGCATCAGATAACATCATCTGGAAATGATGCCAAATAATATCTTACTAATTTGAATTCAAATATATCTCACATTCCCAAGAGTTGATGAGCACATCGAATTGCATAGGGGGTAATTTAAGATGTAATGCTTAATTCATTGAAAGAGCTCCAATGATACAAATTGTAGAAAGACAGAAATTGTTCACAACCATTATATAATGTTGGCATCTGGAAGCTTCATGCATGCAAATGCCTTGTAAAGGTTTTGCAATCACCTCATTTAGTTCCTGTGGTCATTATCCTACATGTGGTTCCTAAAAACCAATATCTTCATGCTATACTTTAATATCTTTTACCCAAGGGCTCCCTCACAGGTCTGATTGCTCCTCTGTTGATTGCAGTAGCTTTGTTCTCTCCAATCCATTGATTTCTCCTAGGTGAATATAATTTTTTTACCTCTGGCCAATGATAAATTTCACATCAATATCTTAAAACCCATTTACCTCCAAGGATAAGAGCTACCTTTTGCCTTTGTGCAGTCATTTACTGTTATTTCTTTCCTACACAGCTTGTTGTTTTCTGATTGCTTATCATAGTCATTTATAAGACTGACCATTTTTCATTAGTGCTTCCTTGGTGCAAGTACCATTCCATCAGCTCTATGTTTCATTTGAGGCTTAGTGAAATGGTAAAGCAGAAGACTAGAAAAAGGGAAGCCAACATTTCTCTTTGTTTAGTTCAATTCTATTTTGTTTTCACTTCTGAATTCTTTTACTCCCACCTCCCATTCCTTATTGAAAAAGCAAGAAAAACAAAACCTGTTACAAACATCTATAGTCAAACAAAACAAATGTCCATATTGGCCATGTCAATGTCCAAACTCTTCTTTGTCTCTGTCTCTGTCTCTGTCTCTCTCTCTCTGTCTCTCTCTCTCTCTCACACACACACACACACACACACACACACACACACACACACGCACATACTCTGAGTCTATCATCACATCTCTATCTGCAAGTGAGTAGCAGGTTTCATTATGAGACCTCTGAAATTATGGTTGGTCATTGTGTTAATCAGAATTCCCAAAGACTACATTTCTTAAATGGATTAAAATTTCTCATGCATTTCCTTCAGTTTACTAATTAAAAGTAAGCATTTAAAATGATGTGAGAGGCTTAGTAAAACCTCTCTTTGGAAGTACCTGTTACTTAGAAAAAAATTTTAAAGGAACAGAAGGGGGACTAGGGTATACTACTAATCATTCTATTTATCAATAATTTCCTACTATTTTAGTGTATTTAAGCTTCTCCTAATTGGGGGCATTCTCAGAACTACTTTATTTCTCTGGAATTTTTGTTTTATCCTAGAGGCAACAGGAAGCTGCTGGAGTTTTCTGAGCAGAGGAGTGATGTGGTTATACCTATGCTTTAGGAATATCACTTTGGTAGCTGTGTGAAGGATGAATTTGAGAGAAGAGGGACTGGGAGATATAACAGACTGAAATCTGGGGAATTATGACAGTGACAGCTGATGTTGCCTTCAGACAACTCTGCAGGACTACAATGAGAGTCTTTGTGTGGCACGATGCCTAACGCTACCTGCTGAGACCTATGCAGAGCCACAGGAAGAGATACCTGCTGAGAGCCCCGTCTGGTGGTGATGGGAAGTTACTGAGACTCTATGCTGGTGTAATATTTTTTCACTTACACCCCACTATTCTTGCTATGAGGATTTGCAGCACATTGAATGCTTCAGCAAGCAATAATATAAGAGAGTTAGAAAACTTTTACATACAATTCCCCATCAATGAGAGTTACCATCTTTGTTTCAAGTTCAAGGTATGGTGAGTTTTACTGCCTAAATCTACTTGGCAAGTTTTGTTTATTTTTAAAATACTATGCTTACTACACAATACATACATGTATGCTGGGTAAGTAAAATTTATGTTTAAAAAATGTCATAAATTCTTTTATTTGCAATAATAAAACATCCAAAATGCCACAGTACACCAAGGGAAACATGCAGCATATTTGTGTTCTACAAAGTACCCTTTGAGAACTACTAGTCCATGCAGATCTTTGGAGAAAGCTTTAGAGACTATTAGAAGATAACTGGCAGCCTTAGAGAGAGCAGTTTCTTTCAGGTGGTATAATCAGAAGCCAAACTGCAAGGGGTGGAAAAGTGATTGGGTGAAGAGAAAACGGAGCAGACAAGAATAGACCAGCCTTACTAGGAGTTTGATAATGAAAGAGATCAGAAATATAGAATAACAGCTTGAGGAAATGACATGGTCAAATTAAGGTTTTCAGAGGATGAGGAAGACTTTGTAGGAGGCCAAGAATGAGTCAGAGGATAGGAAGAGATTGAAGATGACAAAAAGAGAAGCAATGATTGGGGAGATGAGTGAAAGGTCTCAGACTCACATCTACGTTGGCCATCCACGTGTAGCTCTGGTTCTAAGGCATACTCTCCCAATTCCATTTGGACTAGAAGCCTGAAAAGACCCAGTGGATGGCAAGTTACTTCTCCTCTCAGGGTTCTAGGGGTAACCCTGAAGTGCTGGAGGTTCTAACGCTTTTACTTTTAAGCACCCAGCTCTGTGTCCCTCCTTTGATTATGAGTTGATGTCAATTAGTCAGCAAGATTTATTTCTCTTTTAGAAACAGTTACATGCTAAAGAAGTTTAGTAAGAAAAGCTAATATAAGCATTCTTATCCTGAACAATTCTTATTATAAAAATATATCCAAATAAACTGGAGGTGTGGAGGTGGGGTGGGGTTCATCACCCACAAGTATATACCTGGCCCAGGGGAACGTGGGCTCAAGCTCAGAGTACATGTGGCAAAGGAGTTAGCTCACAGCTCCTGGCTGAATGGAGGCCCTCTCAAATATCTTTTTGATATTTGAAATATACCTTCAAACATGGGCCAATTATTTGGACAAATACTTTATGCAAATCATTTGCAGCATGAATCACAAAAACATCTATAAACACCCACCACCTACTCCATTTCACAGAAGAGAAAGCTGGGGAAGTGAGTTGTCCAACATCACAAAGGTTCATTAAATTCTTTTTGAAACTGAGGTTAAAAAGAAGCAGCATCCAATGGAGTCAACACATCTAAGACTGAGGAATTTCTAGAGCTAGAGGGGGCCTTCAAAACTGCCTTGTCCAATTGCCTCATTTTACAAAGGAAGAACCAAAATCCCAGTTTTGATTCCCAAGTCTCCTGACTTCCAAGCTATTAGCCAGATAGCCAAAATTTGGCTTTTGAGATATGGCCAAGATTTATTCAGAGGCACTGCTCCTTCCCCAAAACTGAAACACTGTCTTATGACTCAGATTGAGTAGATGACTGGGGAGGAGAAGCCTTTGGCTCCTCACCGATGCCATCTCGCTTAAAGTTCACTCATCCCATTGAAGGAAAATGAGCAGCCTCCTCCAGAGGAAACAGAGGTCCCAGGTAGCTGCAGACTAGAATGGGATATAAATAGCAGACAGTGCCCATCCTCAATTGACCTTCCTCTCACTCCATTCCTGTCACTCTGAACAGCTTCTGGTTTCTGGTGGACATTGTTGGCATAGGGAAGGCTGGATTTGGGCCTTGAACTGAATCTAGACCTTCCTTTATACCTTCAATATAGAGCTCACCCTGGCATGTATCTCTCTCCTCTTAGAGGCACAGACATAAGTTGGTTAGTTCTCCTAGTGGGATCCTGCTTCTGGCTAAAGTCTCCACTTTCGCCTTATTGTGACTACTATCATATGATTCTGTGACCTCTCACAAAGCTCCAGTTGTTCCACTCTGAACATAAGGGCATGAAGGAAAAGAGGGAAATGATCTACAGAACAAAGTCCCAAAGGAAATGAAAGATGATGGAGATCATCATCAATCAAATCAATCAAAGTGGAGAAGAGAAAGGAGAAACATGTAGTGGGTGAGAGAGAGGGAAAACCAAGAAAGATATGATTTAGCTTCTCCTAGAATAGCTGCTCTGGACAAGCATTTTCCACAGGCAGCTCTATGGGGAGGATGTTCAGTGAAGAATAGTTACCTGATTCCCTGTGGCTATGATGGAAATGATCTCTCCCTCTTCAATTTTCTCACAGTTCTTTTTTTTTTTTTTTGCAGATTCCTCTTTGCATTTACTCATCTCACCCTCCTTTGTATCATGGTTATTTGTACATGTCTTTTGTTTCTTTATTGTGTAGATAGTGTGACCAAGGAGAAAAGTCCCTTGGATGTCTTTTCTCAAGAGAATATAGCACTGCAAGGAATTCCTTGTATTCTTTTGCAAGAGGCTGTACAACTACCAGCAGCACATTAATGTCAACATTCAAGGATGCTGATTGGTGGAAGAATAATCAGGAAGGGACTTCATAAGAATGAACTGTTTACATTCTAGGAGAAGGGGATGTGAAAAGGGTTCTTTAGAATCCTTTTGTCACAAGGTAGTCATTTGAGAGAAAAGACCAATAAATAATTTTCTTGTTTTGAAGATGTCATGAGGAAAAAAAGGATAGCAGAGGATGCATTAAGGAAAATAGGAGAAAAGATGATGGACTGTGTTAAGATACATAATTAGGTTGTATAAATAGAACTTTATGCAAAGGTGAAAGGAATGAAGTGAGCAAACATCACTTCAATTTCACTTTCATCTAAATTGGTCAAAAGAGGGCAGGATACACACACCCACATACACACTCACATACACTTACACAAACACACACAAAGTGATAGAAAAATACATTCAACTCATCGGGGATACTTATAGGAACAGGAAAAAGGGCAAGGGGAGCATAAGAGGGAGAGTAATTTCAGGAAGAGATTAGTCATAAACAAAACAAACTGTAAGCTTGGAAAGAAACTTACAATGAAAAAAAGAAGAAAGGGTAATGATTTTAAATGAACAAAGAAGTATAAAGAAGAAAAAGGATAAAAGAAGAGAATGGAAGAAAATAAATAATTTACTGTCATAACTGTGAATGTGAATAGGATGAACTCACCCATAAAACAGAAGAGATTTGAAGACTGTATTAGAAAGCTAAAACCAACAGTATGTTATTTACAAGATACATATTTGAAATATAAAGACTCAGAAAGTGTTCAAATAAGAGAATGGAGAAATATCTATCATGCCTCAGCTAAACACAAAAAAATCATGAGTAACAATTATGATTTCAGACAAGACAATAGCAAAAACAGACAATTAAAAGAGATAGAGGGGACATTATATTTTGCTGAAAGATAACATAGGTGATGAATTGATTTCAATATTTATTATCTATACATCCAATGGCATAGTTTCTAAATACTTAGAATAAAACTAAATACGTTACAAGGAGAAATAAATAATAAAACTATAATAATGGGGCAGGGCCCTCAATTTACCCCTCTTGACCCTAGATAAATCTAACCAAGAAATAAACAAGGAAAAAGGTAAAGAAGAATCCAATTTTAGAAAAATACGGTAGATTTCTGGTAATTATTGAATAAAAATAAAAAGGAATATGTGTGTGTATGAGTGTGTGTGACTCATGTCTCAGGACTTAAAGAAATCACAATCAAATGTTGAAAAGCAGAAACATATACTCTCTTTACTGATCATAATTTAATAAAAATTATATTAAATGAAGGGCCACTGAGGGAAAAGTATTAAAGGGAATAAATTTATATAACTTTATCCCAAGGAATTCTTGGGTTAAAGAACAAATCATTAGAAACACTAGAAAATTTAATTCAAAATAATGACAACAATGAGACAACATTCCAAAATGTTGGGGATGATGTCAAAACAGTCCTCATGGGAAAATATATATTTCTAAATATTTTCATTTTTAAAATAAGGAAAGAAGACCAATGGTTTGGAAATGAAATGAAATGTATTAGAAAAACAATTAACTTTTTAAAAAATTAAACATTAAGAGAAATCCTGAACATTATAAAAGATATTAACAAAATGGAAAACAAAAACCTATTAAATTAATAAAACTAAGTTTTTTTTAAATTAGTAATAGAATAGATAAGCCATTATCTACTTTGACTAAAAAGAAGGAAAACCAAATTTCCAGTATCAAAAAGAATGAAATGGAATTCACAACTGAAGTATGAATAAAGGATATTATCAGAAACTGTTTTGCCCCACTACATGAATATTTACAAAAATATAAAACATTCAAATTAATAGGACAAGCAATACAGAATTTAAACAACCCATTTTTAGAGGAGGACATTGAATAAAATATGAAGGAATTTACAAAGAAAAAAATTCAGGACCATATAGAGTGTATCAAACATTCAAAAAACAATTAATTCCCAAATTATATAAAAGAGTAGAAGAAGGAATCCTACCAAATATCTTTTATAGCAATGATATAATCTTGATACATATGTCAGGGAGAATCAAAGCAAAAAAGGAAATTATAGACTAATATCCCTAAGGAACAAAGGATGTAAGATTTTAAAATAAAATATTAACAAAAAGGCCAAAACAACTTATCTCAAATATTATACACTATGATTAGGTTAGATTTATACCAAGAATGCATGATCAGTTTGACATTAGGAAGAGTATAAGCTTAGTTAAACACATTAATAATAACATCAACAAAAATCATATGATTACACCAATGGATGCTGAAAAAGCTTTTGACAAAATACAATGCCCCTTTTTATTTAAAAAAAACAACAGCAGCACTAGAAGACAGAAATAAATCAACCATTACTTAAAGTAATAATAGTATATTAAAGGTCACATGATAAACAAACTAGAGATATATGGAGGGAAATTTACCTATTAGATCAATGCATAGGAGAGAAATTCATGACAAAACAAGGAACAGAGAATATCATAGAAGATAAAAAGGTAAATTTTGTTATCCTAAATTTTAAAAGTTTTTGCATAATTAAATCTAATAAAGGTGAGATTATAAGGGAAACAACTGGGGAAAATCTTTGCAGCAGGCTTCTCTGATGAAGGTCTCATTTCCAAGATATATAAGGAACTGATTCAAATTTATAAGAAAAAGATCCATTCCTGAACTTGGTCAATGGTCTAAGGATATTGTACAGGCAGTTCTCAAGGAAAGAAACCCACATTTTCCAGAGCCAGATGAAAAAAAATGCTCCATCATTATGACTTGGAGAAAGGAAAATTAGAAGCAATTCTGAAATTCCATATCACAGTCACCAGAGTGGTAAGGATGGCCAAAAAATGAAGCTGATAAATGTTGGAAGGACTGTGGTAAATGAGGCATATCAATCCACTGTTGGTGAACCTATGTGGGTACAACAATTCTGGAAAGCAATTTGGAATTATGCACAAAAAGTTACTAAATAGTTTATACCCTTTGACCAAAATATACCACTATGCCCAAGAGTTAAAAAAAAAAAGGAAAGGTCCTTTACATTCAAAAATACTGATAGCTCTTTTAGTGATAACCCCCCCCCAAAAGGAAACTAAAAGGATGCCTATCCATTAAGTAACATCTGAATAAGTGGAAGTAATTATATAAATATAATAGGTACTATCATTGTATAAGAAATAAGGAAATGGATTATTTTAAAAAGACAAACAAAGATTTTTATGAACTGATGCAAAGTGAGCAGAACCAGAAGAACAATTTATATCATAGCATCAATATTATAAAAATGACCAATTTTGAGGATAAAGAATGAAATAAGCAGAAACAGGAAAACAATTAACACACACCTTTGAAAGCTATAAGAACCATGATCAATACAACCATTCATGATTCCAGTGGAACGATGATGAAAATGCTATGCATTACAAAGAGGTGATGGAGTTAAGGGGGCAAAATAAGACATATATTTTTGTATATAGCCAATAAGGGAATTTGTTTTACTCGTGTGTGTGCATGTGTTTGTTCAAAGAAATTTGTCTTTTTCTTTATGTAACTGTTTCGCTTTGTTACAAGGAATCACAATAAGTAGAAGTAATCTATAAAAAAGAAGTAATCTATAAAGGTAATGTAAAAATGAAACACATAAATTTTAAAATTAATATATAATATGTAAAAGATGAGAGATTTAAAATAGTCCCATAAATAGGGAATATTAAGTGTTAAACATTTACCAGCACACTCTTAGATTTACATGTTACTTACATGGTCTGACATTGGATAGTTTATAGACTGGGAGCTTAGAACTTCTGGTTAGATTGACTATCCAAGATACCTCCCATTGAATCTGAGAAAAGTAGCAAGAGGTCCCAGAAATATAACATAAAGGTAGCCCTTGTTCTACAATTGTAAGCTACTTGAAGGTGGGGCCTGTAGTATGTATATTTTTGTATGTCTCTTGTATGACATATGTGAATACATCAAGTACTTAGATATTTGTCAAACAGATTAATGAAAAAATGAATGAGGAGTTTGTCTTGCAAATAAGAGCCAACTAATCTAATATTAGAAGGATGATAGAAGTTTTACATTTATGGGATAGGAGAGATGAGGAAGCTCAGGTTGGATGGCCTTAATATCAATAAAGTAGCAGATGAGGACATCTGCTAGAATGGGAGGAAGGACTGAAAAAGAAGGAGGGAGTTAAAGGCTTGAGAAGACAGGAGGTTTGAAAGAGCTGTGATAGGGAGTCACAGATGAATGAAAGGATTGCTCTGCGGCAGCAGGGCTTAATTAAGATTAGATTGAATGAATATGTAATGTATACAGGCAATAGCGATTCATGACTTAATCAGGGCTTGGGAATAGGAGCGGAGAAGATATTAGCAGAGGTTACCCAGGGTTGGAGATGAGCTTGGCAGGAATGGGATAATAACAATTATACAAAGAATTCTAGGATAAAACCTTATTTTCTCTCATCATCTGTCTCCATCTTTCTCCTGCCCCTTATCTACTAAGCTCCACTACCCCCATCCCCGCCTCTGTCCTACCAATTCTCTTTCCTTTCCTTGTTAAAATGACTGATTACAGAGTCAGGACTGCAAAAGAAGGGGAATGAAGCTAGAACGGTGGGGATGAACTAGAAGAATTAAGGTGGGAAAAAGGACAGAAGGTCACCATGAGGGGCGAGGGAGTTTCAGAAGGAATGAGGTGATGAGGAAGATGAACCACCAGAGATCATGATCAAAAGGGAAATTCAGAGTTCTGGATTTTGGAGAGAGAGCAACTTCAAGAGAGGCAGAATGAAGAAGATGAAAAATAGAACTTAGAGTCAGAAGTGAACTTTGTAAGAAGATTGAATTTAGAGTCAGAAGGTCTGGTTCCAGTTCTGACCCTGACACTTTCTACCTTTTTGACTAAGTCAACAAGCATTTATTAAGTGCCTACTATGTACCAGACACTGTTATGCACTGGGTAATTTAATCTCTCTACCTTTAGTTTCCTCACAGGATATGGTTGTGAGGAAGATACATTATAAAAACTTTAAAGGGAATAGTGATTGGACTTGAGTAATGCATGTTGACACCCTATTTGCGATTTTTAGTCTTAAAGAATTTCCTAGAATAAGGGGAAGTTGGGGAAGTTGCCCAGAGTCATGATAGTATATGTCAGCAGCAAGACTTGAACCCAGATTTTCCTGGCTTCAGGGCTAACTCTCTACCAGTAAAATGCAATGTCAGTTTGAACTTTATAGTAAAGTCTAAGGTGTGGCCACCCTATAAGTAAGTTGCCCAAATAGAAGGGAGGTAAAAGAACAGAATTGGAAGAAATCTCAGCAATCTAGTCCAGCGCTTCTTAAACTGTGGGTTGTGACTCCATACGAGGTTGCAAAAAATTTGGCATCAGTAAAAGACTTCTGAGTGTACAACGACAAAAGATTAATTAAAAATCAAAGGCATAATGAATCTGAGGTGTTTCTGGCAGCGTTTGCCCATGTTACATTGCATAACTTCACTGCAGCCTCGGTTCTGTGACCCTTAGGCCACACAATACCAACAAATGTTGCCAAAATTCAAAAAGGGGTCCCAAGTGGAAAAAGTTTAAAAAGCCCTGAATTAGTCCAACCCAAATCTGAAAAAGAAGTCCCATTGCAACAGACCCAACAAGTGTTCACTCAGCCCTTCCTTGAAGACCTCAAGTAAGGAATAAGAACTCACTACCATGCAAGTCAACCCACTCTGCTTTTAAGTAGCTGTACTAAAAAGCTCAATTTGTTTTTCTTTGAATTAAACTTCAATTCACCTCTCTGCTATTTCTACCAGCTACTCCTACTTCTGTCCTCTGAATCCAAATAGAAAAATTAATATTTTTTCCAAATATCAGATTTTTAGGTAAAGACTGCAATCATGCCCCTCCTCCAAGATATCAATTTTTACTAAACACAGAATAATAAGATCATATATTTAGAGCTGAAAGGGACCTTAGAAGCCATAAATTCCAACCCCCTTAGTTTGTATATGAGAAAAGTGGGGCACAGAGAGCTTATGTGACTTGCTAGGAGTCAAATGGTCAGTAAGTGTCTGAGGCAGGGTTTAAATCCAAATGTTCTTAAGTCAAAGTTTAGCTCTATGTCCACTACAACACATCCCCAATTCCTTTAACTGATCCTTATATGATCATAAGGACTCAAGGTCTTTTACCACCTTGGTTGACCTCCTCTGGACAGTCTCTAGCTTATTAATGTCCTGATGTGGTACATAGAACTGAATACAATATACCAGATGTGTCCTGACCATGACAGAGTATGGAGGTCATAAGAACTGAGAAGCCTGACAGATTGAGAGTCCAAGGTATTAAAAAGGTCATCAATATGAATACTTGAGGCACCAAAGATAATGGGAAGGCTGGGTTGCAAAAGAAGTCTGTAAACCTGTTATTGAAGAAGGTGAGTGGCCTCGAGTTCCACAGACAAAGATACGGATAGGTGACAGTGGGATGTCTAAAATTTCAATTGAGAAGTCATTGAGTTATGAGAGCAAGAGGCTGGAAGTATCATAGAGGATGAGTATACTGATCATTCTCATGGCCCTGTGAAGCAGGTAGAAATAAACAAGAGGAATGACAAGCATTAGAGAGGATGATGAGGGATGTGGTACCTTCAGAGGAAAATTATAATGATGATGATGCTAATGATACTAATAATACTAGCTAGCATTTATATATGTCTCTAAGGTTTGCAAAACACTTTACAAATATCTCATTTTATCCTCACAACACCTCTGGGAGGCAAGTTCTGTTGTTATTCCCCCTTTAACAGATGAGGAAACTGAGGCCTAGAGAGAGGTTAAGTGACTTGCCCTGTATCACACAGCTACTAACTGACTGAGGTCAGATTCAAATTCAGGTCTTCCTGACTCCAAGTCCAGAACTCTCTCTACTGTGTCACCTAGCTGCATACAAATTAGCATCAACTAGTGCCAGGAGGCATAAGAAACACAAAAGAAAGTCCAAGCAATCCATTTAAAACCCCAATCATGAGTTCAGAAAAGACTATATATAAGCTCAGTTATATGTGCAATGACCAATTAGTGTTCCCCAAACCTTCAAGACCAGCGTGAAAGTGAAGTTTTATATGAGAAACAAGCCATTTTCTCTCTGCAGGAGCAATTTAGTCCCAAATTGTGCTCTGCTAGAGATACACAGCTTCCAAAGAGGCCTTCCAAAGACCACTGTTGCCTTCTTTGCACAAATACGGTACTTTATAAGATACAAAAATGCGTTACGGATGCAGTAGGGATGTTGGAGGCTATCAAGTTTTGACATCCATCTCCAACTAATTTGGGAACCACTTAGCTCTTCTACTGACTTCATTAAGCCTCATTTGATTAAGAAGTTATTCATTGGGCTCTGTTTTCACTTTTTCAGTAGAATGGTGTTAAAATTTATCACAGAACTATTTATTTAGAGAGTATTTGCTGCTAAATGGGAAAGAACAGGATAAACTGATCACCTCTCTGATTTCTGAAAATATACCCTTCAACTCAGGACACAAGTTCATCACGTATGAGGATCATTTGAATGAACTGCAGATGCCAACAACTAAGGAAGAGAAGATTTAGAAGATGCATGATGGCTGTCTTCAAGTATTTGTAAAACTGCCTCATGAAAGAATTATTCAACTGTTCTCCTTGATTCCCAGAAAGCAAAGCTGGGGTGGGAGGCAGGGTAGAAGTTGCTAAGAAGCAATACATGGATAAAAGGAAAAAATTTCTAATCATTAGAGCTATCCAAAAGAATAAGCTGGCTCATGACAAGAAAAGGTTGCCCCTTACTGGAGGTCTGCAAGCAAAGGTTTGATGAATGACCACTAGATGGGAATCTTATACAGCGGATTCTTTTTGAGTTATGGGTTAGACCATATGGTCCTTTAGGTCCCTTGAAAATGTGAGGTTCTATTATTCTTTAACTAAAGATTTTGTTATTCTTAATGCATAAAAGGTTTACTCATTAATGAGTGAGTCAACATGTAGGTACTCATTCATTTATTTTGTCCAAAATTCCCACAGATATATGCTTAAAGAGCCCCACTTGGATTAGAGTGTAAATAACTTTGCTTTATCCTTGTCATTCTCTTACCTCCTCAAATAGAACCCTTCTTCACAAACACCTAGAATCTAAATTTCATTTAAAGGTTGGGGAGCACCCCATACAGATTAAGTGAGAAATAACTTTGGGTCATATTACGATACAGTACAATCAAAATCAAAAGTGACTATGTGCTTCCTACCACATTAGTTCTCCACTATACTATATCACACAAGCTCTCCACAATAATTCTTTCCTCCAGTGAACAGACTCTACACTATTTTCTAAAAAAAGTCTCAAGCTTTCACAACTCTGTAGTCATGCTATTCCCTCTATTTGGAATGTTCCCTGATGCTCGTCTACCCCAGCCATGATCTTACTTGTCCTTCAAAATCTATCCCAAATGCCTTTATTTGTGGATTTTTTTCATAGCCTCTAATTGAAGATAATCTCTTCCTCCTCTAAAATCTCATAGAACTTTGTATCTTTCATAGTTATTAAAATCCACTCCAGATGGAATTCATGCATGCTCAAATAAAATAATGAATGTAAAACCCTTTGTAAACCTTAAAAATACTATTAATGTCAAATATTACCATCATCATCATCATCATTATTATCATCTTTCCGTGGTAGTTAAACAGTTTTTATTGCTTCTACTAGAACACAAATTGCTTGAGGGCAGTGGCCATGGCTTATCTTTATAAATATATAGTAGGCACTCAATAAATTTGTTGAACTAAATTATAGTGTCACTAGTATCGTTCAGATCATTAAATTCCATCTCAGATGTCTCAAATGTAAGCCATATGCACACAATAGTCTAAAAAAGAAAAAAGAAAAAAACTGGGGTGGAGTAGTTATAACCTTGTCCCAAATAATTTTATGTAGAAACAATTGTATTATTTTTAAATTTAGGAATAGTGTGGACATAACCCATCTATGTCTTGACATATAATGAAGTCAGTTAAGATTGTTTTCTACCCTCAATATGGAAAAAAACATACATTGAACCTGTGAATAATGCTTCCATCTAGAAGGGATAACTGATGGATTAAAAACATTTTCTTATCTCTCCAGTTGTAAAAGAGTGGATAAAGGTATATTGTGGTAAAAAGAGATAAAGGGAATTGTTAAATGACTTGTACTATAGAGGGATGAAAAATATAATGAAACTCCTGAGGGAACATGCCAACCTTAAATGAATCACACACACAAAAAAAGGCAACTATAGAAATGAAAATAATGGTATCTATATTTTATATCTATATTTACAAAATGCAAGTTCTTCTTGTTTACTTTTCAGGTGATTTCCTCAATTTAAAAAAAATAGATATTGTGTGAGAGGCTGGTTATTCCATCTGGTTTGTGTGCCTCAGTTCAAAAGTTAAAATTCTACCTTATGTGGAAAAAATGGAGATTACTACTCATTCCTGAGTAAAACAAAGTGAACTTGACTCTTCAGGACTTCAGTGGTGAAGCCACATTGCCTGTGAAACAGGGAGAATTTGTTTCCATCTCACTGAAAAGCAGGGTGGCAAGAAGAACACTGGACTGACTGAGTGTCAGAGATCTATGCTTAAGTCCTGATTTTATCATTTGCTTCCAGCAAATGTGATCTTAAGTAAATCACAACTCCTTAGAGTCTCAAATTCTTCATCTTTAAAATAGTAATAATCTTTCTTTCATCACCTTATTACATGTAATTGTTATAGGAATCCAAGTCAAATCAACAAGCATTTATTATGCACTGATTGGATGCCAGGCATTATGTTAAGTACTGGTGATAACAAGAGAAGGAAAAACAGTCCCTGACTTTGAGAAGTCCAGATTTAATGGGGGATACAACATACAAACAGCCCTGTAGTAACTACATATATACAAGATAAATTGGAGGTAATATCAGAAGGAAAGCACTACCACTGAGGAAGATGTTCAAAAGGTAGGATTTCAGTTGAGACCTGAAGGAAGTCAGTGAAGCCAGGAGGCAGAGATGTGGAGGGAGAACATTCCAGTCATGCAGAACCACCAGATGTGGTACACATTATGAAAGTGCTTTGTAACCATAATATGTTGGTATAAATATAAAGTTATTACTGCCCCCATTTAAACTCCATTTAGAAGCCACTTCTTCCTTTTCAGAGCCTCAGCCAATAATGTAGTTTGGTTTCTTTAAAAAAAAATAAAGTAAAAGATAATAGTTGAGCAGAATAGAGACTCCTAAACTGTAAGCTCCTTGGGAACAGGGCTTATATCTTACTCATCTTTATATTCCTCTCAGCATTGTGCTTATAGTAGGCACTCAGTACATTTGCTGAATTTAATTATAGAGACATTGTGTGAGAGGCTGGCTATTCCATCTGGTTCATATTCCTCAACTCAAAAGTTAAAATTCGATTCTTATATGGAAAACAGGAGGTTACTATTGGTTCATTTATTTAGTAAAACAA
Organism: Trichosurus vulpecula; assembly: GCF_011100635.1. Taxonomy (NCBI): domain Eukaryota; kingdom Metazoa; phylum Chordata; class Mammalia; order Diprotodontia; family Phalangeridae; genus Trichosurus; species Trichosurus vulpecula. Next base: position 96,798,263 of record NC_050576.1, on the reverse strand, counting down.
AATGAACTTGACTCCAAGTATTAAAATGCATTCCAAATGGAAGCCATGTCTACATAATCAGATGAAATAACATATAAAAAGCCATTTCAAATCATAAAGCACTACATAAATGTTCAGTACCATCGTCACTATTCTCCTCATCATCACCATAATCATCATCATCATTATGGCTTAACAGGAAAAAGGAAAAAAAATGGGAACCAAATATTGTAAGGTTGTCATACAATTAACTTGGTGTAGATAGCATGATGTGTTTTATTTAAGTGAATACAACTGGAATAAAGATTATTTTGTAGAAATATGACTATATGCTTTGTCACTGTATAACTTAACATCTGTATGACCTTGTTTTCTTGGTAGTCTAGTCTTTTCCTTTTGAGTAGGATATTCTGTTTAATGTTAGCCTGTCTCCAGTATTTATGGCCTGCTCATCTTTGCTTTCCCTACAGCAGGTAGAATTGAGTGGCTACCTGGTGTTCCAGACTTGGATTGTTGAATCTCAGGCTTTATAAAATACTGGTTACAGAGTAGAAAGCCAAGAACTCAGATGGAAGGACTTGATCGTTTCTGCAATTCGTAACTTAATTCTTTTGCATTGTTCCACTAGGTTTTACCAAGTCAACAGGCCCCAAACACCCAAGACCTCTTCTTCCAGTAGAGGCTATCTAATTGGTCTTCTAGTAGCCTCCCTATGGTGTCACTTTTGTATCCTAAACTCCCAAAGAGTAATGCTGTCCTCTGCCCTTTCACCATCAAATTTAGTGTTGAGTGCTTAAGGAATATATCTACTCTCCACTTTTAGGTATTAATGGGAACCTGTCTCTGTCATAGGATGGTACCTTCTTGGTTGCTAAAAGCTGGGCTTCTTCCATGCAGAAGGAGGGAAACAAGCATTAATTAAGCACCTACTATGTGCCAATAACTTTGCTAAGCACTTTACAAATAATGTCTCATTTGATCCTCACAAAAACCTCATGAGGCAGGTGGTATTATGATCCCTATTTTCTAGTTGAGGAAACTGAGGTAGGTAGGCTAAGCGACTTATCCAGGGTCATATTGCTAGTAACTATCCAAGGATGGATTTGAATTCAAGTCTTCTTAACTCCAGGCCCAAAACTAGGCCCTGTGCCACATAGCTGCCAAATCATAGTTGTTCTGTTACAAATGTAGATCATTATGTCTAGCCAAGATATGGACAGATTATTGTATCAGAAACTGAAATAAGAACTGAGATTAGGAACTCCAAAGCCCATTCAAGAAGAATGACTATGTATAGTGTCAACCTGGGCTGGATTCTAGTCCAGGCCACTAGGTGAAAGTTTTTCAGTTCATTAAGAACCCTACATCAAACTTTTGCCTCTGCAGATTCATTTTTTTTTCTGGTAGTTGCTGGAAACCTTGTGGGCATAAAGGTCACTGGAATGTAAAAGGATTTAATCACCACCCTGACCAGTGCCTTGCTCCAAGCAGGCATTTAATAAATGCTTGTTGTATTGAATCAAGCACTGTGACCTTCTCAGTCTGCTTCTGTTTTGGGTTATTTTTTGGTGGGAGAAGGGACATAAAATATCATTTGAGATATTTTAAGTATATTTACTAGTATTGTTGAGCATTGAAAACGAATGAAAACAAGTTCTTTCCCAGAATGAGTCTGGAACAAAATCATACTGAATTATAGTGTTCACAGAAGGAGAAAACTGGAAAACAGTTTTTTGCCTCTATTGGCAGGAACAGACCTGCTCAATTCAAACAACACTATTGATGTCTTTTAGAAGCTATTATAATTTAATTCATTTTTTAAAAAGACCATAAAGATGCCTTTCTTAGACCTGACTCCTAAAGGCTCAGGTGGCAGCCCTGGTTCTGGTTAATTTATACCCCTAGATAGAAATTAAAGCAGATGAGGCTTTCTTCTCTCCCTCCTTATTTCAATTATCACTACCCCAGAAAAGTGGCAATAGCAAGAGAGGCTAAGAATCAAGTAGAAGAGACAATGTGAGGAGAAAGTCTGTTCCTATCATGAATCTTTTTGACAGCCCTAAGAAGTGAACACAGGCAATTCTGAGCAGTTGTCACCAATGACATCAATATTAATATCTAAAAACCATAGTGGATGGAAACAAAAAACTCCCTGCATATGTATGTATGTATGTATTACTCATATATCTTGCTATAAATAATAACATAAGAATTATATATATATATATATATATATATATATATATATATATATATGTCTCCAAGAATGAGGGAGGATAACATAGGGCATAGGAAGTCATGTGTTTAGCCTCTAACGCAAGTATCCCTGATTGAAATCCCAAGTGAATACACAGATATTCTGAGCCTGCAGAGTAACTAGAACATTTTTCAGCAAATCACACATTTGTGGTTGCTTTTCATTGTGAAATAAGCTAACCATTTAATAAATTCTACCCAGCTCCCACCTCCAAGGGATGAAAAAGATTGGAGTGGCAAGATAGCCATAGAGGAAGGGAGATAAAAAAGCTGCCCAGAGGTTAGCCACCCCAGGGTGTTCAAAGCCCTAGGACTGTTCTACCATGCAACAGTGATTGTATCGGGAGGATTTCTCTGGCTCTCAGAGTTAGTATTTTTCTCCCATTGGCTCCAGTGACAAAAGCAAGAAAAAACTACTTGTAGCTACAAGAATTGAGGGTGGTTTGGTTTGGTTTTCCTGTAAAGGTTTAATTTTATTGGCAAAATGAACTAATACTATTAAGCAAATGCAAATATAAATTGTGGAAATTACAAAATAAAAAAGTGAATTATTTATTTTAGAATGGATTATTCACCTCTCACAAGGATCCACCATAGGATTCTTTTTATTAGACCTCACTTAAAGCACTTATTGATTTATATATTGATGATTTCAGGATTTTGCTATTGTGTATAAACCACAGCTCAGTATTTCAGTTCAGAGCACACAGTGACCAGGTTCAACTTCAGGAGTTTCTCTCTCAATAATTCTTATGGTTCAGCCCTACCCAGGATGAATCATTGGGAATAGACAAACTTGCTTGCATCTTTTTGAGATCTCGGCTTTCTTAGAGATGCTTAGGCTAAAAAAAAAATGAATTAAGAACAGGTTTATTAGATATAGTAAGAATACAGAAAAAGTAGAAAGGGTGAACTGCCTTGACCCCTTCATTCGGTACCACCCCTCCAACTCACAGTCCAGTGACTTAGACTTAACGAGGTAGATGGAGTTGCATCTCATAGGTGTTTACCTGTTTTCATCTACATTCTATGTGTTTGTTCCCTCTGTCTACCCTTGCTGCTGCTGAGAAGAGATGGAGAGAGACAAATAGACAGACACTGAGAGACAAAGAAAACAGAGACAGAGGCAGATGCTGAAACACTATCTTTCTTAGAAAGCACACTCCTTGTTGCAATTCCCCCCCACACCTGAAATTTCTTAATCTTGTACATATACACTCTGCTCTGCTCCTGTCCTGCACAAGAGAGGTGCTTAAAACCACCGGCTCCCTTCGGAACTGGCTAAAACATGTAAATCAAAGTACGCTTTCAATTCAATACATTTAATTGTCTGCTTGCTATGTGAAATACAAAAATTATAAATGAATCAGTCCTTACCTTCAAGGGGTTTACAATCATTTTGCAATTAAGCGTTTATAATTTAAGAGTATTTGAAACTTCAGGTTCAAAAGATTGTGTAGAGCCACAGTATTAAAAAGAGACTATGGGACTTACGCAGATATATTTCATTTAATAAGCCAGTTGCTAGTAGCAGTCTCTACATAGTGGTATGATTGACAGAGACCTGGAAATATTTGTTATTTTGATTCTATGCTTCGTTGACCAACTGTGGCCAATTAGTTCAACTAGCAGTTAAATTCAGAATGGTTCTGCCGCTGTGAGTATAAATTAAATTGAAATTATTTGAAAGCATGATAATTCAACTAGCTTTTTACTTTGGTTGAACTAATGAAATCTAGTAATGAAACATTACTAAATGTATTAAAATATATTTCTGATACATGCCTCCATTGGATATGTTTTGTAAACAAAGTTCATTTCATTCTCAACCTTTAGGTAAAGTCTGATGAAAATGAAACTAAATCTGAATATATTTGTCTATCCTTTCTTACCATTCAAAATATCTTGCTCTGTGGAAAATAACAGGAAGATATTCCATTCTATACTAGGAAGTTGCTGGAGAGCACCACATCTTTAGTTAGCAAATTAATGTCATTTTTTAATCCACGTCTTTACAATTGAAAAGTGCAGCTGCTTCTGTGGGTACTTCTGCCAATGCAGTCAGCAACAGCTACATTTTTTAGTCAGTAGGTTCTTTTTGGGTAAATGGACTTTTCTCTCTTTTCTTTCATTAACTACAGTGTTTCTTTTCTCAGAAAAAGCTCTCTCCTTGCCTTAGATCAGGCCCCTTGCTTTTTCGAGCTCACAGCACTGAAAATTGCAGGAACATTGTGTTCCTGAAAATTGGGTAGTACACAGGTTTTATAACCCTGTCAGATTTGCTTCTAATAAATAAGCACATGGAGTAAAAAGGCTGGTTTGGAAAATTCATAGGCATTTTTCAATGTCTGCCAAGCTTTCCAATATGCTAAATGGTTTCTTTGAGAATCCATGAAACATAATTCCATTTAATTCACTTAAATATTTATTGAGTGTTTACTTGTGCATTTAAGACCTAAGCATTGTATTAACATGACGTCTTGCATATAGAAGGTGCTTGGTACAGGGGCAACAGAAATAGTCCTCAAGAAGCTTACACTCTTCTAGGGAGAATAACACGCACACTGATGGTAAATAAAAAATATGCACTAAATAAATACAAAGCATAACATCTTGTTAAAACAATTAGCTATTTTTAAGCTTAGAGGACAAATGATGGCCCCTAAAATTCATTAGTTTCCTCTTCTTTGGCTTTAGGGAACTTATTTGAAATGAAAAGTTCTAAGATCAGTCACAATTGTTCTGAGCCCCCAGTTAGGAATAATTCCTAATACCTAGACAGTGGTTAAGTTTTCCAACTAAAATATACACACATATACACACAATTATATATAACTATAAATATATAGCTATATATAACACTACAGTTATATATAACTATATATACATCTATGTATATATGCGTATGTCAGCATATATACATATGTAGACATAGAGAGCATTATATATAATGCCTATAACTATATCATTATTTGTAACTATGTTTATAACTACATATTACATACATATATCTATGCCATTACATACATATATAGTTAGCCCCTGACCTCTTTGTGATTGGGGACATACACACACACACACACACACACACACACACACACACACACACACACACACATTATTGTTTCGCAGATAACACACAGGAAGCACTGGAGTTTTTTGGCCTCCGGCCTCTAAAAGGTTCACTCTTGATCTGGTCAGACAGGAAGGAGAGGAAGACAGCTTCAGAGGGGTTAATAATCTTACTTTATTCTAGTCTAGTCTTCTCAAAAGGATCGCTGATAATGGGAGCACCAACTCCTACAGCATTCCCTAATCACCCTTTTCGCAGGTGCCAGTGAGAATATAGTAGGATCTACAATTCCTATGGGATCCCCTAAGCCTCAATGGGGGCTGGTTGAGGCAAACACAGATTCTCTTCAAGCCTTGATGAGGGCCAATCAAAGTGCACATAGCATTACATTGTCATTTTCCCCTATGGGTTCCCCACTTACTGACCAGTGCCCATTTGCTTTATAGGGCAACAAAGAAGGCATCTTGCCAACACTAAGCTCATAGGTTAACTTTAGCAATATCGTCATTCAGCACAAGCATAGTAAATATCACATAAGGTCACCCCATATCTCACTGTACAGTCTCAGTAGGACTGCCTATCACTATGATTCGAGGAATTACCATCTAGGATCCTTGGGGCTATTTTATTATCTAACACCTGGAAACTAGAGATTGCCATGGCCATGGATCCTGAGAAACTAAATTCTAAGAAGGATAACAAATCCTCCTTATTTACAATTATGTAGTTATAAACATAAATAGTTACATATAGCTGTATATATAGGCATAGGTACTATATATAACACTATGTATACATGTGTATATACATACATACATGCATACATACACACACATGTGCACACACATGTGTACATAGACTCTTTGTGGCCTCTTTATAGTTGAGGAAATATTCCGTTTACCAAAACCATTTGAGTAATGAAATGGCATATTATATTATAGTGTCATTGGATAGGCAGTCCTCAGGAGGGAAAGCCGGGGAAAGAGCTGACCTTTTCTTGAACCATGTCCTAGCCTGAATCCTCCTTTTTGCTTTGAGCCAGGGATCTTCCTTGTATCTCCTTTCTCTGTCATAGCTCAGTCCTCCCTTTGTGCCTTGTTTGCTCCAACCTCTAGAATCCAGACGCTCACAGACTCTCTCTTCTTCTTGGATTCTGAGATATCTTCTTCCTTTTACATAAAATGAATAATGGGCCTGACCTAATCTTTTACACAATGGTTTTGATCGATTCAAACAGGCCCTGTTAACACTCAGTTCTTATTGTTTGATTCATTTTTTTTAAATGAACCTAGCCAAATTAGGTGTGCTTTTGCCAAAGTGTAGGCTTTCCATCCCACTCTTACCAAAGTAATTTCATTGAAAGTAGGGAATATTAACTGAGGAGATCAGAAAAGCCTATAATGTATAGATGGCATGATCTGGTAAAATATCTTAACGATAATAATTAGAATTGACATAGCAGCTATTCTGTACTTGGCCCTCTGATAAGCTCTTTACAAATAGTATCTCATTTGACCTTCACAACAATCCTGGGAGATAGGTGCTGTTATTATCCTCCTTTTACAAGGAGTAGCTTTTGAGCTGAAACTTGAAAGGAGGTAAAGAAGAAGTGAAAAAGGACCCATAGGTTTAAAGTTGGAAGGGATTTTAGAGGTCATAGGATGATAGAACTAGAGCTGGAAGAGAACTCAGTCCCATTATGGTCAAGCCATAAGCCTTCAGGTGGCTTGGGCTCTACTTTGAAGACTACTGATCTAGTCCAACACTCTCATTCTACAAATAAGGAAACTGGGACCCAGAGAGGTTAAGTGACTCACTTAGAAGGTCTTTTGTAGTTCTCCATCATGCTGTGGAGGAGTTGGATGCCGAAAATCTCTGTTCCAAGAGCTCGGGCTCTAAAAGGCCCTCCCAAATAGGAAAGAATCCAGGTATAGCCCTGACAATAAACTACACATCTTCTCTCTGAGGATAAAACTAGCTAAGGCCAGGGTAGCTGAGTTGGCCAGAAAGTGACACATTTTACTTTAGCCATAACAGCGTATGACAACTTTCTGCCATGGTATTAAGAGGTTGGAATCTGTAGAAGGAATACCCACAGAATCATGAGTCCTTGTATTCCATGTAGTCCATGAAGTATTGATTTAAATACAAAAGAGAGGCCTAAAGAATTTTGAGAGATCTATTGTTTATGGCTAGCAGAAAGCATTCATGGAAAAGAAAGTACACATCATTTTTATATATGATTTTAATAAGATGTTAATCGATTATTTAAAAATTTTTTGAAATCCAAAATATGCAAATTAGGTACATAAGTAGTATAACTTGGTTAATCCATAACAAAATCCAGAACAGATTTTTTTAAGGTGGGATTTTCCTAATGTTCCTTATAGCATATCTATACCCATATTCAGAAAGGATATGAGAGTTCATCTGAGCAACTCTCATTGAAGGAAACCCTTTTACCAATATCAATTTAAAAAAACCTCATTATAACCTAATAAATAGTCCTAAGTCTTTCTCTGAGGAATAGGGAAGTTAAGGAACTCATTCAGTGTCACACATCTTGCAAATTTCGGGAGCAAGATTTGAGCTCAGGTTTTCCTAACTCCCAGGCCAGCCCTCTAACACACATACTGCCTATAGGGATAAGGATAACATCTTGGCCTATGATCTCATTTATATATGAAACTCCCTATTTCAGTACAAGTCTGCATCATAGCTGCAACTTTTAGTCTTAGAAAGTTGCGTAGAACTGGCCCAGGGTCATACAGAGAGTATATATCAAGGGCAGGATTTGAACTCAGTCTTCCTGTCTCCAAAGCCAGCTCTCTATCCACTGTGCGTTGCTGCCTCTTTATAGCATATTTATATTTAGATAAAATATAAATAGCACTTTTCCCAATTCAACATGACTTGAAGTCTATTTCTAGCTGCTGCTCTGCTTTTAACAGAAGCATCAGATTCTATACACCATATTATACATAGCACATGTGCACTGATGAGAAAGGCATCATTGCAAAGTTCAAAAGTTTTGTGTGAGACTCAACCAATGGGAATGTGGCAGGTGTCAACTCTACAGACACAGGCTTTAGCCAGAGGTATACTGGGGTACAAGGTGCTTAGCTTTCATTTTCTTGCCTATCTCCCCAGGAGACAAGCGTTAAATCCTGTCTGAAATGAAAATAACTTTTGGTGGTCTTATTTTAGTCTCTGTTGGTACACAATGCAAACTCACTGCAGAATTGACCTGAATGATTCTCTCTGCAAAAGGTGGCAGATTGCAATAGCGGAGGTCTTAGAGAGATCAGGGTGGGAAAGCCTTTGTAAAGCTCTGTAAAGAAGAAATCAATCAAAGCACCTGCCACACTGGCATTTTCCCATAGAGATGCACATAATAGGAGAGTAATCCAGCACCATTAATTCATTTTTACAAATCAAAGAATATCTTCAGGATGTCAAGCAGAAAAAAAATAAATTTATTTGTGGAGTCTTAGTAGTTAAATCTTGTGTATTTATTTGTTTTGTCTTGTCTGACACTTAATACCAAGCAATTGCTATTCCCCTGAATAACAAATGGATCCTGAGAACATTATGAAAGTCATTGAATGACAGGTTATAAAATATAACACTATTAAATCACTGCTGACTATAGCTGGTGATGCAATTGGGTCATGGATTTTTATTTTGCCAAATGAACTGATTTTCATTAATTCGACAAATATTTATTTTGAAACTACTATGAATAATGTGTTGCATTAAGCTCAATCAAGGAAATAAAAATGAAGAAAACACAAACCCTTCCCTCACTGAGAATACAATCTAGGTGGGGAAAGAACATGTGCAAAATTAACTATACTGTTTTTCACCCTAATGCTAGACAAGGTGGCATGATGTAGTAGTAGTAATTTTGGAATGGGAATCAAAAGTCCTGGGTTCTGGTCCTTACCCTGCCAGTAAAATTCACTTGCTGCAACCATCACTCCAAATTATCACCCTATATATTTTCTTTCTTTCATAGCCAAACTCAGAAAAAGTTGTCTACCTTCATTGCTTCTTTGTCTCTCATTCATTTCTCAACCCTTTACAAACTAGCTTTCAGTCTCATCACTCAAGTGAAACTGTTCTTTTCAGAGTTGCAAAGGCTCTCTTAATTGCTAAGGATGATGGCCTTGTTTCAGTTCTCATTCTGCTTGACATCTCAGTAATAGCTGACTTTGTTGATCACTCCTTGCCCCACCCCACTCCCCATACTCCATACTCTCTCTTTTGCATAGGTTTAATGATGACCTTTATACTTCTATGAAGATGATTCCCAGTTCTATAAATTCAACCTTCTTTCTCTCCTGAGCTCCAATTCTACATCAAAAATTTCCTACTTGAAATTTCCAACTTTCCCTAAGCATCACAAACAGCAAGCAGGATGTTGCCAGGTCATAAGCTAAGGAGGGAGGCCAAGTTCAGAAAATGTCACAGCAATGAATTTGTCTGGATTAATTTGCTTTTTCAAAGTTTCAAATTTCTAATGTTAACCACTGGTATATCGTTGTAGTCAGCAAGGGAGCTCTTTGTGTGCTTTTCTGCATCACCTATGTCCATCAAGCAAAAGTCTCACACAATATCACTCTCAGTGACCTTCTGCTCTCATGCACTCTGCACTCTGCCCATTCCTCAATCCCTCTGCATTTGCCTTGCAATATTTTATAGACCCTTCATATTTAACTGTATTCCTAATCCTGGTCTTTCTGAGCCATACATGGATTGATGCTACTCATACTCCCTAGTAAGAGAGGGAATATAGGGCCTCATATGCTGGGTACTTTTTTCTCCTCACAAGGTAATTTCCTTAAAAGTAATTCAAAAACTTTCTGTGCCCTACCTCATTTCCTAGAATTTTAAAACAAACTTCTCTGTATGAGTACATCCTATATATCCTCTTTAAGACCACCTTTTTCTTCACTGATCTCTTTCATTCAATTCAATATGATTCAACAAGTATTTGTTAAGTATCTACTAGGTACAAAGCACGGTGCTAGGCAACGGGCATAGAAAGAAAAAATGAAAAGTAGCCTCTGTGCTCACAGAACATATGTTCTCAATGTACCCTCTGCTCTAGTTGGACTAATCGCTTTATTATCATGTGATATTCCAGGCTTCTTACCATCTCCTTGCTGCCATTTTAATGTTCCTTGACCTGGAATGTTCTCTCAGAAAGAACAATGCAGGCCTGCAGGCAGGGCAGTAATAGTCTGGCACAATAGAAAAAGAGAGACAGCAACACACAGGCATAAGAAACATTAAATTCTGGAGTGAGAATTTGCTAGATTAAACCTTAGAGAGGGCAATAATTTAATTCCGACAAGAAGAGACTGTTGGTGACTTCAGCCAACTGTGATTGTGCCGGTCAAAATTTGGAGCATATGTATTGGATGTATAGTTAGTATGCTCATTGGTCACTATACCAACGTCAATCTGCTATACCTCCCTCTTCATGATTCTAGAGTGCACATCCTGAGAGGTTGTGGTGTCTCTTTCTCCGCTGTCATTAACTTAGCTCCCATTCTGGATATGTTTTACTGTTAGTTTAGTTATGGTTAGTTTTGTTGCTGTTAGGTACCAGTAACTAATGTTTCAGTTTCATTTAACCCATTAATATCAAATGGCTTTTACAAAGGCATATTTATTTTGAATATATAACAAAATTAGATGTTCCACTACCACCTCCTACTACTTTAGGAGGACCTGTTATCTGGGTCTCTGAGGAGCGTGGGCTCAGACCGAGCACAATCTACAAAGCACTGATGCCACCAAGTTCATGTCCAAACGTGGCATTGCTACATTTGGGCTGAGATCCAAAGGTCACTCCTTTGGGGCATTGGTGCTGGGCTGGCAACAAAATTTATCATGGACTCCCAGACTCCTGGATTTCCAGACAACCCATCTGCCAACTCTCAACAAAACTGACGCCTTCCTACAAGCTAACTCTCTTTCTGCGTTCTTTACATTCATCTCCTGCTGGCTTCTAACTATTTCGAATGACTCAAAGCCTCCTGTTGATCAGTGACTCAGCTTTACTTATGAGGTAAAACTCATGAAATCCAACTCCCTATCTGTTATGAAACCAACAGCCCTAATTTATCCTTTCCACGGTCTCCAAAGTTTTTTGATTTACCACTTTGTGAGTTTTAACTTCTTAAACTCTAAAAACATTCACACTCTACCAAGTGGAGGAACATCAATATTCCATAGCATCAATCATTTCTTTGTTCTTAAATAGTTCCTCTCAATACATCTATGAAAGGGGCAGTTCTTTATCTCATTCTCCTAGCAATCTATGTCTTTCCTCACATTTTAATGGAAAAATTAAAGATCTTACTCTGCCCCTCTTGGCAACCAAATTGTTGACATGTACACATACACATGTATTACCTGACAGGCTCCATGAGTTGATTCCACCCTTTTTTCCAAAACAGGGGTGGGGAACCTGGAGCTTTGAGGGCACATGTGGCCCTCTAGGTCCTCAAGTGTAGCCCTTTGACTGAGTCCAAACTAATCCAAATCCCCTGAAATAATCTGTTCTGCGAAGTTTGGATTCAGTCAAAGGGTCACACTTGAGGACCTAAAGGGCCACATGTGGCCTGGAGGCCACAGGTTCCCCACCCCTGCTCTAAAACAAGCTCATTTTCTGCTGCTTTCAATGACTAAACTGCTCACATACAAAAAGGGCAGTTGCTTACACAAAGATAAAAACAAATCACAAGTTTCCCCCCCCCTCAGGGGGCTAACATTTCTGTCTGGCATCTTCTCATTGTTCCCTGTCTTAGGTCTAACTGAAGTTTAAATTCATGAAGGACATGAGAAATGTCTTAAGCTTCTACAGTACCCCAATAACTCCTAGCAGAAGTCACAGATTCATTAAATCATTCATTCAATAATCATTTATTAAGTATCTACTATGTGGTAGGAACATTGCTCATAGAATGGGCACTCAATAAATACTTGCTGAGTGATTGATTATGCTATATATATCTGGAAAAAGTGTGAATTTTGTGAGTTAATGTTCATAAAAAGTACAGGGGACCTGTTAAAATGTGAAAATGTTTCTCTCTGGCTAATAGGATACCTTGGTATTTACACAGTATTTATTTTGAGGGCCCCAGCATTTTAAAATGAAAACACTTGCTAAATTTGACCTTTTCTAGTTCCTCTCTTTACAGTACTATTGTGTATCTTGCTGGCTGCTGCTGTATTATTGATTTGAAGACTTGCACATAGTCAATTAAATCAGTTAAGGCACTGACTGTTGAGATCACTGCATTTCCAGCAGGAGTTTAAACTGTTTATCTTTTACATGCAAAGTGCCCCCTGGGTATTTTACACTTTACACACTAAACAAACTTTCTCTGATAAGGTATTGTTGGCCTCCCCTGGGAAGCACAGAAAGCAGTGGTGTGTGATTCAGTTAAGCTTACCTTTGATGAATTCTTCCATGAAGAACATGTTTTCCTTCCTTAGCATGTGATAGATACCACCAGGGAAGCAATTCCTCTGTCACTGATGAATGCTAGCTCGGTCAGACTTTGTCAATTCATATGAAAATCTAGTGATTAGTATTCTGTACCTTCTTACTAATGAACTGTTTAATCACGAAATTGCTTTCTGTACTGATAATATTCCGGTGACTATTAAGGGCCCTTGGAAGGTTTAGACAAATAGAAATCATTTAGCAAAGAAAATGTTACATATAATGTATATATGTGTGGTATGTATATGTGTGTATGTACTTAGTTCATTATGCTTTCCAAATTTAGTTTAAGGATTGCTATTCAGTCACTTATAATTAAAATCTATGAACTTCATGACATTTTTCTTTGAACACTTTTTTTCATAATCCAAGGGTAAACAGACTGCATTTAAACACTAAAGTGTTTAAAAATTGTAACACAAAACTATGATTGCTAGAAATGTGGAAGTTACTCAAAGAATATCTTGAAAAACATATTAGCAACTCAGGATATTTGGGGGTTTTTTGGCTGTTGTTGTTAACTGTTGTTTAGAAGGACCGCCACACCCTCTTTTTTTCTAAAGCACTGTTTCTCAGACTTTTTTTGGTCTCTGGACCCCTTTACATTCTTAAAAATTACCAAAGACTCCAAAGAGCTTTTATGTGCAGGTTACAGCTATTGAATTCTCCATATTAGACATTAAACTAATTCATTTTAAATATTTATCAATTTATTTAAAGTAATAATAATAAACCCATTACATGTTAACATAAATAACATTTTATGAAACATAGGTACATTTTCAAAAAATTTAGTGAGAAGAATGTCATTGTTTTACATATTCTTAAAAGCTTCTTTATTGTCTGGCTTAGACACTTGGAAGACATCTGGATTCTCATATCTGCTTCTGTATTCATTCTGTCATCGTATGTTGTTTCGGTTGAAGTATATGAAGAAAATTCAGCCTCACACAGATATGTAGTTTGAATTGGGAAGAGTATTTTAGTAGACAAATAATGTCTTATTATTTTTATTATGAAAATAGTTTTGACTTTCATGGATCCCCAGTAAGGTCTTAGAGACCCCCAGGGTCCTCAGACCACACTTTGAGAAGTCCTACTCTAAAGGGATATATAGAAGGGGGAAGCCATCCTACAACACTGATGAGAAAATAATTTTCTGTATAATATAATCATTCCCATGACATAGAATATAATCTACATAATATCTTCTACACTCTAGGTTATTAGGCAGGGGAAAACTTCCTAAAGGAAACAGAAATAAGGATTCAATAATAACAGGAAAAACATCCTGATGTGAAGAAGGGGAGACAACCTTTGTCAGAATAGAGGATGAATGAGTGTTACATAAAGGAGAAAAGGAAAGAAAAGGGCAACTATACAATCAGAGCTTAAAAATAGATTTGAGAATCTTCTTAAAGAGAACACCAGAGGAGGAAGCTCCTTTTCCTCCTAAGAATGATAAAGTAGAGCCACAGAAACTATAAGCTGAGAGATAATCAAGGTAAGAACAGTAGTAGTTAGTGATTCTCCGCTCATGGCCAGAGAGGTAGTAATTTGTCAGCCAGATAAAAACAATAGAAAGTCTATTGTCTTCATGGGGTATGTATGAAAGATATAACAGAGTACCTGCCAAGACTTATCAAAATGGATAAAAACCATCAATTTCTAGTGATTCATGAAGGAACACTCCAGAAGGAACTTTAAAAGTATTGCCAACAATTATGAAGTCTTGGACAAGAAAGAGAAGACCATAAGGGTACAGGTTATGTTTTCCTTACTTTTTCTTATTAAAAGCAAGGGATAGAGGAGAAAAAAAATTAATCTGGGAAGTGAACAGCTGGCTAAGCTTATGTCTGATAATGGGATTTGGATTTCTGGATCATGGCTTACAATATAGTGTTAACAGATTCTTGGACAGAGATGGATTAAGCCTAACAAAGGTTGATAGAATGTATTTGCCAGGAGTTTTGCTAATCTAATATACTAAAAAAACAAGTAGAGGAAGTTGAGGATTGCCTATATGTATCCTCCAAGTAGATACTATAGAGTAGACACAGAAAAGGAAGAAAAATAACAGCTGAGACATTACTAAAAATCAAAAGACAAAAATCCAGAAAAAAAAAAGAATCAGTTGTAAAGCCTGTGACCCCAAGTGTCTATACACAAAATCTGAAAGTTTAGGCAACAAATAAGATGTTTTAATTAAGCAGGGTGGGGAGTGACTCTGTAAGTATCACTGAGACTTGATAGGATTAAACCCATGTCTAGACTGAGAAACAGGCTAGGTGAAAACACAGGTGGGATTTTGAGTCATTTTTCATTTGTATCCAACTCTTCTTGAGCCCATTTGGAGTTTTCTTGGCAAAGATACTGGAGTGGTTTGCCATTTCTTTCTCCAGCTCATTTTACAAATAAGGAACTGAGGCAAACAGGGTTAAGTGACTTGCCCAACGTGACACAGCTAGTTAAGTGTCTGAGGCCAAATTTGAATTCACAAAGATGAGACTTCCTGACTCAGATGGTATTGTATATTAAAAAGACATACTTATGTGAGGAAATCTGGGGAACAGAGGAGAGAAGCGTGATGGAGATTATTTGGGTGAAGGTCAAAGGAGGGAGAAACAGAACTATTTTTGTTATTGGAGTACAATACAGACCACTCGTATGTGAAAAGAGATGAGGAGTTTGAAATACACAGTACATGCCTGTCCCAGTGGCATGATTTGCTGGGGGGCTTCAGCTTGTTTTCATAATAATTTCATTCTTCAAAAGTCTGAGTAGCCAACAAGGATAAACTATTCTAAATCTGATTTTCTACAGGGAAGAACTGGTAGATAAGATGGAAATGAAGAGAGCTTTGGGTTAGTAATCACTTGATCCTAGAATTTATGATAGGAAAGGACAAAAAATGGGCATAGTCCAACAGGTCCAAATTTAGATTTTGGGGAGCAGATTTCTAGATTCTAGATTTAGAGAAAGTCGATTTCAATGTGTTCAGAGGAAAGATAGGTTAAGATCCCTTGGAGTAAAATGCTTTAGGGGAGGTCATCTCAGAATAGATGGAGATGCTAAAGAATAAAATTCTGAAAATTCAAGAGGAAACAATTCCTATCAGGAAGAAAAATGGAAATTGCCTGAAGAGATAAGTATAGATGTAGACAATTCAATTGCTGTTATTCAGTCATTAAGTCATGTCCAACTCTTGTGACCCTGTGGGCACACCAGGCCCACTGCCCATAGGGTTTCCTTGGCAAAGAGATGAATATGATTTGCCATTTCCTTCTGCGGCAGATCACCTTTTGTCAGAACTCTCCACTCTGACCTATTTGTCTTGGGTAACCTTGCATGGCATAGCTCATAGTTCCATTAAGCTACACAGCCCCTTCTACCATGACAAGGCAGTGATCCAGGCGGGGAGGGAATTAGATAACCACTTTGAGTTTAAAAAAAAGAAATGTCCAGGAGATAGAGGTAAAGCCAGGTAACAGAAAATTATTTAAGAGCATAACACAGTCCTATAAAAATAGTCTCAGGAACACATAAGCTAACTCCTTAATATGTACTCTTCAATGACAATGGCCTCCTCACTATTCCACAAACAAGATACTCTACCTTTCAGCTCTGGGCATTTTCTCTAACTGTCCCCCTGACTAGAATGTTCTTCCTCTTCTACTATGACTACTGACCTCCCTCGCTTCTTTTAAATCCCAACTGAAATCCCACCTTCTATAGAAAAGCTTCCCTATCCCCTCCTAATTCTACTGCTTCCCCTCTGTTAATTATTTCCTATTTATGCAGTATATAGCTTTCTTTGTAGATATTTGTTTGCATGTTGTCTCTCCCATTTGGCTGTAAGCTCCTTGAGGACATGCTCTGTCTTTTGCCTCTTTTTGTATCCCCAGCACTTGGCACAGTGCCTGGCAAAAAGTAAGTGTTTAATAAATGTTTGTTAATTGACTGAAAATTTTGGTCAGGCAATTTAAGGACAACATTTCTTCTAGATTAAAAAAGGAGGATCAAAAAAAAATAGGACCCTTGCTTGGAATGGGTAATCATTGATGATGACTACTAATTCTTATTTTGTCTCTGCCTGTGTCTTTATAAGTAGCACATAGTAGGAGTTATTTGCTCTCTTCCTGCCATCTTTTTAGCTGTGTTACTAGCTGCTGTGCACAGCAAGGATGAGGACACCAGGAACTGAACTCACGAGAGGGGGAGAGATGGGCCTGAACTGTTTGCTTCTGATCTGTTTTGTTTGTCCTCAGTTTCAGGTGCTGGAGGATGATCTTCAGGGGACTTAAAAGTTCAAGCCACAGTGACCTTGAAGTCAGGATTGTAGGTCAAGTGGTACAAACAGCCAGGTCAGCATGGTAGCCTTGAGAAGTTAGGGTGCCTGGGACTCAAGCCCTAGGAGGGTTTGTACTAGAACTGGGACTGTGCTCTATGGACCTAATCCCTTCCCCTTCCCAGAGACCCAGGTGGTACAGGGGAAAAGGGGTCATGCTTCCCAATTACTGGGAGTATGTTTGAATAATATTGTTTGAAGTAAATATTCCTTTGTAAAAGCTCCAGTGTGTTACAAATACAAAATGAGGAAGGCATGGACAAAAAGCATTTGTTCTGAAAAAAGATCTAGGAATTTTACTCAGCAGTGTTATATGAGTAAAACACAAAACAAAACAAATTAATGTGATCTGCATTAAGAGGAACATTGCTTCCAGGAATAGGGAAGAGATAGTCCCCCTACACTAGACTCAGGAAACTTTATCTGGAATATTGTGTTTAGTTCTAGATGCCACAGTTTAAGAAGGACATTAATAAACTGGAGAGTGTCATGAGTAGGACAATCAGGATGGGTTCATGTCATATGAAGACCAATTGAAGGAAGAAAATGGACATATTTAGTTTGGAGGAGAAAAGACTTAAGGAGAAATGATACCTGGCTTTTAAGTATTTGAATGGCTGTCAATTTGAAGAGGGACAAGACTTGTTTGCTTTGGCCCCAGAAGGCAAAATCAGCAGTAACAGATGAAAGGAAGTATAAATGTCCAATATGTGTATATTTACTTATTTATAAATTTACAGTTATGACTTTGCTAATAATTAAGTACATTATAAAACTTACACAGAATAAAGAAATTTTAATAATGAAATAATAATTGATGATAAAGTTATTAGGGAACCACAGGAATTTATTGAGTAGAAGAGTGACATAGTCCTGTGCTTTGGGAAAATACTTGGACAGCTCTGTGGAGGAGAAATTGAATGGGGAAGAGACTTTAGACAGAAAGACCAATTAGAAGACTGTTGCTATAGTCCATGAAAGAGGTGATGAGGGCCTGAAGGGTAGTAACTATGAGAGTAGAGAAAGAGCTGTGCAAATGTGAGAGAGGAGGT
Organism: Trichosurus vulpecula; assembly: GCF_011100635.1. Taxonomy (NCBI): domain Eukaryota; kingdom Metazoa; phylum Chordata; class Mammalia; order Diprotodontia; family Phalangeridae; genus Trichosurus; species Trichosurus vulpecula. The sequence goes on along the minus strand of NC_050576.1, from coordinate 96,780,033 downwards.
TTAGAACCTCCGAGATTTGACAACCAATTGGATATATAGATTTGGGGTGAGGGAAAATAAGCAGTTGAAGATAATATCAAGGTTGTAACCCTGGGTGATTGGAAGGATGATGTTATCTTCATCATTAATAGGGCAGTTGGGAAGAAGGGTAAGTTTAGAAGGCACAATACTGTAAAATGATCTGTGATTTGTCAGAACCCATCTATGTCTGCTTATCATATATCACTCACACAGCCCTGCCCAAAGTTAAAGGAGGGAGGCAGGCTCTTATTCACCAGTCGTTGCCCCAGAGCACAAAGCCTCACCCTCAAGGGAAGCTTTCTGTAGCCACTAGGTGACCTAAGAGATGGAGGAAAAGGTATTCTGGAGGGAATAAAAGAGGGGGCATGGATTTTTTCCAATGGCACCTGAATAGCTGCTATGGGTGCCTTGGCGATTAAATTATATTTGCCTTTAAAGCCCATTGTTTGGCTTAGAACAGGGAAGGTTGGGAGTTTGAACCATGTAGAAAGAAGAGAGAGTAGATGGAGTGAGAGACAAGGGAAGGTGTACTTTATGCTGTAGGTAAGTCCCATGCTAGGTTCTTGATGGAAGAGTAGGATGGAAGAGTTCCCCACTTCTAATTACTTGATCAAATGCCCCTTGGGATCAGTCACAGACCACTGCTCTTCAAAGAAGACCACTAGGCTTTAGTAATCTTTGGTTGGCTTTGGGTCAGATCAGTCTTAGATAAATTCTCAAAATTATTATTTATGGGTAAGATAAAGTGAAACTCCTGAATGGTACAATGAGTTTATTGGAACTTATCTGGTTAGCTATTTGGGAGACATAATTTAGGTATAAGGCAGATGAAGATCTGTTTCCATGGAGGCAGATATAATTTAAGGGCAATGCTGCAGAAAATAGCCAAAGTTCAGACTTTAGAACATCTGTGAATATCCCTCCAACTTTCTAACTGCTCCCATTCCACTTGGTCCAAAGCTCAAATAGCACTTTCTTGTGATTCTGATACTCCCCACTACTTTGTGTTCTTATATAAAAGTTATATAATGTTACCATGCACAGATGTAATTATAATAATGGTCTATAAAGTCTTTCAGGTTTCATGGGGAATAGTTTGATCTAAAAGAAGGAAAATGCAGAAGGACATTTACAATAGATTTAGGAGAGCAATCAAACAATAAGCATTTATAAAGCACTTATTATATGCCAAGCACTACGTTAAAAACTAGGAATACAAAGACAAAAGCCTGAACAACAATAACTATATGACCCTCTTCCCTGGTACACCTAATTTTTTTCCTACTATAGGTAGTGTTAGAGCCAATAGTGCAAAGCACTTGAAGTCAGAGGATAGGGATTTCCATTATGGCAGTGCTACTTATTCTCTACGTGAACTTGAACATTTCCCATCATTTCTAAGCCTGTTTATTCATATGTAAACTGGGATGATAATATTTACTCTGCTTAACTTGAAAGGTTACTCTGAGCATCAAGTGAGGTTATGAACACAGTGTACTTAATAAAGCCTTAAAGCCTATATTAATATCAGCTATTATTATTATTAGGGTTTAAACTGAATGGGATCTTCCAGGACTCTGGACCCTCTGACTCATTTTGGTTAGATCAAATGAGATAATGCATATAAAGTGCTTTGCAAACTTTAGAGTGATACATAGTTAGCTGTTATTATTAGATAATATTTTTAGAAGAGATCCTACTTGAGACTCTTGCTAATAATGCCAGTGACTCATTACATTACCTGTGACAAATCCATAATTCAAAAATTAGTCACACCTAGGGTATTAGTTTTCCAAAGTTATAATGACCAAATGAAGAAACTGACATTAGATTCTACCTATCCTGGTAACCATGGGAACACTGAGTCATCATCATCTTTGTAGGTTAATATTATTTTCCATGTGAACTTAAACTAATATCAAATTTATTTGATCATAAAATTTGAATGCATAGTAAAATTATTTAGAACCTCAATGTCAGAATGAGATTTCATTTAATGTAGTTTTTAGGTAATTTCCTGTATATTCAAATGTTATTCTTTTTATATTTAATTTTCGCCCGATTATATATAAAAACAATTTTTAATATCTATTTTTTAAAGTTTTGAGCTCCAAATTCTATCACTCCTTCTCTCCTCTGACCCCTCTTCTCCTCCCTCCCTGAGGGGGATGGTAAGCAATCTGATATAAATAATAGATATTCAATCATGCAAAACATTTCTATATCAATCATTCTGTGGAAGAAAACAAACAAAGAGGGAGGAGGGAGGGAGAGAAGGAGGGAGAAAAGAAGGCAGGCAGGAAGGAAGGCAAAAAGGAAGGAAGACAGGAAGGCAATTAGGCAAGAAGGCAGGAAAGAAGGAAGGAAGGAAGGAAGGAAGGAAGGAAGGAAGGAAGGAAGGAAGGAAGGAAGACACCATTAGTTCTTTCTCTGAGGTAGATAGTATTTTTCATCATGAGTCCTTTGGGATCATTGTATTACTAAGAATATAAGTCATTCACAGATGTTCATTGTAAAATATTGCTGTTACTGTGTACAATGTTCTCCTTGTTCTGCTCACTTCACTCTATATCAATTCATGTAAGCCTTTCCAGGTTTCTCTGAAATTATTCTACTTGTCATTTCTTATAGCCCAATAATATTCCTTTTTTAAAAAAATTTAATTTATTTAGTTTTCAGCATTGATTTTCACAAGAGTTTGAATTACGAATTTTCTCCCCATTTCTACCCTGCCCCCCACTCCAAGATGGCGTATATTCTGGTTGCCCCGTTCCCTAGTCAGCCCTCCCATCTGTCACCCCACTCCCCTCCCAACCCCTTTTTACCTTCCTTTCTTGTAGGGCAAGATAAATTTCTATGCCCCATTGCCTGTGTATCTTATTTTCTAGTTGCATGCAAAAACTTATTTTTTGTTTTTGAACATCTATTTTTAAAGCTTTGAGTTCCAAATTCTCTCCCCTCTTCCCTTCCCACCCACCCTCCCTAAGAAGTCAAGCAATTCAACATAGGCCACATGCATATCATTATGTAAAACCCTTCCACAATACTCATGATGTAGAAGACTAACTGTATTTTGCTCCTTCCTAACCTATCCCCTTTATTGAATTTTCTCCCTTGACCCTGTCCCTTTTTGAAAGTGTTTGTTTTTGATTACCTCCTCCCCCCTATCGGCCCTCCCTTCTATCATCCCCCCTTTTTTATCTTCTTCCTCCTTCTTTCCTGTGGGGTAAGATACCCAATTGAGTGTGTATGGTATTCCCTCCTCTGGTCAAATCTGATGAGAGCAAGATTCACTCATTCCCCCTCACCTGCCTCCTCTTCCCTTCCTACAGAACTGCTTTTTCTTGCCACTTTTATGTGAGATAATTTACCCCATTCTATCTCTTCCTTTCTCTCTCTCTCAATATATTCCTCTCTCATCCCTTAATTTGTTTTTATATTTTTTTAGATATCATCCCTTCCTATTCAACTCGCCCTGTGCCCTCTGTCTCTCTGTCTCTCTCTCTCTCTGTCTCTCTGTCTCTCTCTCTCTCTCTCTCTCTCTCTATATATATATATATATATATATATATACATATGTACACATACACATATACATACACACACACACACATATATATATATACATACACACATATATATGCATATTCCCTTCAGCTACCCTAATACTGAGGTCTCATGAATCATACACATCATCTTTCCATGTAGGAATGTAAACAAAACAATTCAACTTTAGTAAGTCCCTTGCGATTTCTTTTTCTTGTTCTTTTTCTTGATTACCTTTTCATGCTTCTCTTGATTCTTGTGTTTGAAAGTCAGATTTTCTATTCAGCTCTGGTCTTTTCACTGAGAAAGCTTGAAAGTCCTCTATTTTATTGAAAATCCATATTTTGCCTTGGAGCATGATACTCAGTTTTGTTGGGTAGGTGATTCTTGGTTTTAATCCTAGCTCCACTGACCTCTGGAATATTGTATTCCAAGCCCTTCAATCTCTTAATGTAGAAGCTGCTAGATCTTGGGTTATTCTGATTATGTTTCCATAACACTCGAATTGTTTTTTTCTGGCTGCTCGCAATATTTTCTCCTTGATCTGGGAGCTCTGGAATTTGGCTACGATATTCCTAGGAGATTTCTTTTTGGGATCTATTTGAGGAGGTGATCTGTGGATTCTTTCATTTTCTGTTTTACCCTCTGGCTCTAGAATATCAGGGCAGTTCTCCTTGATAATTTCTTGAAAGATGATATCTAGGCTCTTTTTTTGATCATGGCTTGCAGGTAGTCCAATAATTTTTAAATTATCTCTCCTAGATCTATTTTCCAGCTCAATGGTTTTTCTAATGAGATATTTCACATTGTCTTCCACTTTTTCATTCCTTTGGTTCTGTTTTATAATATCTTGATTTCTCATCAAGTCACTAGCTTCCACTTGCTGCAATCTAATTTTTAAGGTAGTATTTTCTTCAGTGGTCTTTTGGACCTCCTTTTCCATTTAGCTAATTCTGCCTTTCAAGGCATTCTTCTCCTCATTGGCTTTTTGGAACTCTTTTGCCATTTGAGTTAGTCTATTTTTTAAGATGTTGTTTTCTTCAGTATTTTTCAAGTATTTTTTTGGGGTCTCCTTTAGCAAGTCATTGACTTGTTTTTCATGATTTTCTCACATCCTTCTCATTTCTCTTCCCAATTTTTCCTCTACTTCTCTAACTTGCTTTTCCAAATCCTTTTTGAGCTTTTCCATGGCCTGAAACCAGTTCATGTTTTTCTTGGAGGCTTTTGTTGTAGGCTCTTTGACTTTGTTGACTTCTTTAGGCTGTATGTTTTGGTCTTCTTTGTCACCAGAGAAAGATTCCAAAGTCTGAGACTGAATCTGAGTGTGTTTTCACTGCCTGACCATGTTCTCAGCCAACTTACTGACCCTTGAGTTTTTCAGCAGGGTATGACTGCTTGTAGAGCAAAGAATACTTTGTTCCGAGCTTGGGGGGATGTGTCATTGATTTCAGAGCTATTTCTATACAGCCAGCTCTGCCACACCAGCACTCCTCCTTCCCCAAGAACCCCCAACCAGGACCTGACAAAATCTTAAGCAGGCTCTGCACTGCTGCTCTGATCAGCCACTTAATTCCTCCCACTAGTTGGGCCTGGGGCCAGAAGCAACTGCAGCTGTAGTTTGGTAGACATTTGATACTAGCTGTGTGACCTTGGGCAAGTAACTTAACCCCAATTGCCGTTTCTTCCCCACCTCTAAAGCAAAGGGTATGCACAGTTTTTATAGCCCTTAGGCATAGTTCTGAATTGCTTTCCAGAATGATTGGATCAGTGCCCAACTCCACCAACAGTGCATTAGTGTCCCAGTTTTCCCACATCCCTTCCAACATTTATCACTTTCTTTTTCTATCATATTAGCCAATTTGATAGGTGTGAGGTGGTATTCTAAAAGCTGTTTTAATTTGCACTTCTCTAATCAATAGTGATTTAGAGCATTTTTTCATAGGACCACAGATAGCTTTGATTTCTTTGTCTGAAAACTGCCTGTTCATATCCTTTGACCATTTATCAATTGGGGAATGACTTCTATTCTTATAAATTTGACTCAGTTTTCTACATATTGATGACATGAGGCCTTTCTTGGAGATACTTTCTGTAATTTTTATTTATAATTTAGGTTCTATTTGGGTTTTTTTGGGCAAATACTTTTAAATTTTATGTAATCAAAATTATCCACTTCAAATTTCATGATGCTCTCTACCTCTTGTTTGGTCCTTAGTTCTTCCCTTCTTCATAGATTTGACAGGCAAATTATTCCATACTCTCCTAATTTGCTTATAGTATCACTCTTTATGTCTATATCATGTCACCAGTTTGATTTTATCTTGGTATATGATGTGAGACGTTGGTTCTACCAAACTGTTTTCCAGTTTTCCCAGCAGTTTTTGTCAAATAATGATGTTTTTATCCCAAAAGCCTGGATCTTTGGGTTTAGCAAACACCAAATTAGTATGGTCATTAACTGCAATGTATTATGTACTTAATCTATTCCACTGATCCACCAATCTATTTCTTAGCCAGTATCAGGTTGCTTTGATGATTACTGCTTTATAATACAGTTTGAGATCTGGTTATAGCTAGGCCAACTTTTCTTCATATTTTTTCATTGATTCCCTTGATATTCTTGACCTTTTGTTTTACCAAATGAATTTTGTTATGTTTTTCTAGCTCTATAAAATAAATTTTTCATAGTTTGATATGACACTGAATAAGTAGATTTATTTAGCTAGCATTGTCATTTTTATTATATTGGCTTATCTACTCATTGGCAATTAATATTTTTCCAATTGTTTAGATATGACTTTATTCATGTGAGAAGTATTTTGTAATTGTGTTCATATAGATCTTGGGTTTGTCTCAGCAGTTAGACTCCCAAATATTTTGTATTGTCTACAGTTATTTTAAATGGAATTTCTCTTTCTATCTCTTCCTGCTGGACTTTGTTGGTAATATATAAATGGTGATGATTTATATGGGTTTATTTTATATCCTGCAACTTTGCTGAAGTTATTCATTGTTTCAGCCAGGTGTTTAGTTGGTTCTCAAGGATTCTCTAAGTATACTATGATATCAACTGTGGAGTAATCATTTTATTTTCTCATTGTCTATTCCAATTCCTTCACCTTTTTCTTCTCTTATTATTAGAGCTAGCATTTCTAGTACAATATTAAATAATAATAGTGATAATAAGCATCCTTGCTTCACTTCTGATCTTATTGGGAAGGCTTCTAGCTTATCCTCATTACAGAGAATGCTTGCTAATGGTTTTAACCTTATCATTTTAAGGAAAATACCATTTAATCCTATGTTGTCTAGTGTTTTTGATAGGAAGTAGTGTTGTATTTTGTCACAGGCTTTTTCTGTGTCTATTGAGATAATCATATGACTTCTATTGGTTTTATTATTGATATAATCAATTAGGCTGACAGTTTTCCTAATACTTAATCAGCTCTGCATTCCTGGTGTAAATCCCACCTGGTCATAGTATATGACCCTTTTGATAGATTGCTGTAATCTCTTTGCTAGTATTTTATTTAAATTTTTTGCATCAGTATTCATTAGGGAAATTGATCTATAGTTTTCTTTCTGTTTTCACTTTCCTGGTTTAGGTGTCAGCACAATATTCATGTCATAAAAGGAATTTGGTAGGACTCCTTCTTTGACTATTTTCTCAAATAGATTGCATAATGTTGGTATTAATTGTTCTTTAAATGTTTGGTAAATTTGCTTGCCCTGGGGATTCTTTATGTAGGGAGTTCATTGATGGTGTGTTCAATTTCCTTTGCTAAGATGGGATTATTTAAGTATTCTATTACTTCTGTTAATTTAGGCAATTTATATTTTTGAAAATAGTAATCCATTTTGCTTAGATTGTCATCTTTATTGGCATATAATTGGGCAAAATAATTCTCAATAATTGTTTAAGTTTCCTTTTCATTGGTGGCTAATTAACCTCTTTCTTTCATTTTTGATACTGGTAATTTAGTTTTCTCCTTTCTTAAAAACCAAATTAACCAATGGTTTATCTATTTTATTAGCTTCCCCCCCCACCCCCACAAAACCAGTTTCTAGTTTTATTTGTTTGATGGTTTTCTTACTTTCAATTTTGTTAGTCTCCCCTTTGATTTTCAGGATTTCCAATTTGGTGTTTAATTGGGGATTTTAATTTATTCTTTTTCTAGTTTTGGGGGGGATTCCATGACCAATTCATTGATCTATTCTTTCTCTTTTTCATTGTTGAAAGAATTTAGAGAAAAAATTTTTTTCTCTAAGTACTTCTTTGACTGCATCCCATAAATTTTGGTATGTTGTCATTCTCTTTAAGGAAATTATTGATCGTTTTTATGATTTGTTCTTTGACCCACTTATTCTTTAGGTTTTGATTATTTAGTTTCCAATTAATTTTTAATCTATCTTTCTACTTCCCTTTATTGAATTTAATTTTTATTGCATTATGATCTGAAAAGAATATATTTTAATATTTCTCTTTTTTCTGAATTCAGTTGTGAGGTCTTTATGCCCTAATACAATTTTTGTGTAGGTGCCATGTACCATTGAGAAACAGGTATATTCCTTTCTATTCCCATTCACTTTTCTCCAGAGGTCTATCAAATCTAATTTTTCTGAAACTTTATTCACCTTCTTAACTTCTTTTTTGTTTATTTTAAGTTAGATTTATATAGTTCTGAGAAGGAAAAGTTAAGGTCCCCCCACTAGAATAGTTTTACTATTTCCTCCCATAACTCATTTAACTTCTCCTTTAAAAGTTTAGGTGCTATACCATCTGGTACATATTTGTTTAGTATTGATATTGCTTCATTGTCTATGGTGTCTTTCCCACCCATTACATGTTAAAACAATCTTTAACTTTTTTCATATTTTTAGTTCCAAATTCTATCTCTCTCTCTGTAACAACAATGTTACTAGCAGCTGCTATGGAGGTATAAGGCCAACAACACCAACACACAAGATGGCTGCTAAGACAGGTTCTTTGATCTGCATTTCTATGGAAAGCAACTTTAAAGGGTTTACAATCTCACTTTAATTAAACACACATATATCATTCACTTAGTTCGGGGGAAAAATTCAGCACCTTGAACTTCAGAGAAAACACAAACAGAAATTACAAGCAAAAATGATATAAACATTATAAACAATATATAAATGTGAATCAGCAGACAAAGCTTCTAAATGTCTGTCCATAGCAATACATACATAGTTACCAGAGAGAAAAGCACCAATATCTAGGTTTTCAAAACTGAGGGGCTCCTTAATGGCTATCCAGAGTCTCATCTTGCCAAATCACATGAACACTCTTCCAATGTGTGAGCCCCCAAAGCAAAATGCTAACCTCAGAGTACATACACTTCTTCAGGGTCAATCCACAGAGGGCATTACAACCATGTGACTCAAATTCTTGTGACTTAGGCTTCCTTGTGACTTAAGAAGTTCATCAAAGACTCTTAATTCAAAGACTCTTGATTCAAACAAAGGCATATCTGAATCAAAAGCACTTGATTACGTTAGTGCTGAGAAGCACTCCAAAAGAAAAAACAGCAAAAAGTCCCACTTTGCTTGCCATTACACCCTCACCCACTCTCCTCTTCCCTCCCTGAGACAGTAAACAATCTGATTTAGATTACACATGTGCAATTATGTAAAGCATTTCCACATTAGTCATTTTGTGCAAGAAGATAAAAGAAAGAAGAGAAAGAGAAAGAGAGAAAAAGAGAATGCTTCAGTTTGTATTGAGACACCATCATTTCTTTCTCTGGAGGTAGACAGCATTTTTCATCATGAGTCCTTTGGGATTGTCTTGGAACATTGTATTGCTGAGAATAGCTAAGTCATCTACAATTCTTCATCATGCTATATTGCTATTACTGCGTACAATATTCTCCTAGTTTTGCTCACTTCACTTTGCATCAGTTCATGTAAGTCTTTTCTCTTTTAATTAGAACTATTTTTGCTTTTGCTTTGTCTCGGGTCGTAATTGCTACCCCTATTTTTTTTTTTTTACTTTAGCTGAAGCATAATAGATTCTACTCCAGCCCCTTACCTTTACTCTCTGTGTGTCTCTGTGCTTCAAATGAGTTCTTTGTAAATGGCATATTGTAGGATTCCAGTTTTTAATCCATTCTTTTACAAATATTATTCTTAAAGGTAGCATTGGACACTCATATAATTTCTACTTTATGCCCTTCTACATAAAACAAGGTTTATGGCAAGATAAAACAAGGTTAACTCTATTCTTCTTACATAGAAATTTGTACAATTTCATACGTACATGGAAAACATTTTGTTGGAGGAAAGCCTTTTAAAGCTGCTCTTTGGAATCAAATGCCTTTTTTTAGTCAAAGAGCAGTAAACACTGCCATATCTTATATTAATTCCATATTTCAGTAAATTGTATAATGGTAAGGATATCTAAGCATTGATCCCTTAATCCCCTCAAAACTTTGTAACTTCCTGACCAGATCTTCTCATATAATCTACCTTGTTTTCTCATCCTTGTTTTCTTTAGCACAGTTTCCCTTTTTCAAAGAAATATATCTTTCTTTGTAGGACTATCATGGTGAAATTTAAGTATGGTGACTCCTCTTGTGCTTGATGATCAAACATGTTTGTCATAAAAATCTTTGCAGGTATTTCCCACCTTTTTCATTTTATTGTCCTCCCAGTTTCATCCTTAAATGTCTTCATGATTACTCTGCTTAAGTGGATATATGGAACACTTTTCTTTAAACTTACTTTTCTTCCACTGCCGCCTACAGTTTTATGAGATTTACTGCTTATAATCTTTCATCATCCTTCTTTGTGAGATTTTACAAACAAATTTATATTCTAAATTCATGTTGCCCTTGGCTGCCATATTTCTCCACTAGGTAAGTCAAGTTTTGCTAACTAAAGAGGTTTTAAGGCTCTTTTTGGTCATCTTAGAAACAGACACTAAGGGAAATATTTAATGTAAATTAAAAATCAACATACATAACAGGGAAGCCTGGGGCTCAGGGAGAAAAAAAGAATAGGTTTTTATAGGTTAGAAAGGAGAAAGATGTCCTCTACTCATTACATAGGGAGACCTGGAGCCTAATGCCCATACAGTGAGCTTGCAGTGACACATCTCCTTGTAGATGAGCCAACAAAGTTTGGGCTTATTTTGCTATATGAGACTGACTCTTGGAGAGAGAATCATTTCAGATGGAAACTAATTTTTGTTGGTTAAAATTTATAATTTATGCCAAAGTGCAGTAAAGCAATAAAACAATTTAAAGAATAGTTTAAAAATAAGAACAGAAATTAGAGCTCTCAAAGAAAAAATACCTAAGTCTAACAAAAGGGTAGGGAATTTAGAATGAGCAACAGATCACTAGATCACAGGACTAAAGATTTAAATTTGGAAGGTACCTTAAGAGTTCATCTAGTTTAAGACCCTTAAGTTTCAGATTAAGAACTGAAACACACAGAGGTTATATGACTTGACCCATTTATACAGGTAGTAAGAGGCAAAGTGAGGATGCAACCACAGGTGCTGTGATTCAAAAACCAACCTTCTTTCCATACTGTAAAACTGTACAAAACAATAGATTTTCTGAGAAAGAAAAAGAATCAGAATGTGAAAAAACAGAAGCAAAAAAATTATTTGAACAAAATCAAAAAACATAATTTGAAAAACATATAAAATCTCTATAAATCATGAATATTGAACTTGAAAATAGGATATAAACTGATAATTAAATAGGTCTTCAAAAATATAATGAAAACAATCCCTGAATATCATACCATCAAATCATACAGGTAAATTATCCAGATACGGTAGAAACATGGTAAAATATTAATTGAGAGAAGCCATAGAACGCTGAATGAAAGAAGCCCCAAGTTTAACATTTCAAGAAAGGTTGTATTGGGAGAGGATTCTGGGAAGATGGTGGAGTAGATCAGAAGACTTCATGCTCTCCAAAGTTCCTTCACAAAAAAGACCCAATATTGTCTCAAAGTGATTATAGAACAGCAGAAATAAACAAAAGTCTTGGCAAAGCAACATAGCCTAAGACAACTTAAGAGGATCCCAGGAAAGACTTGACCTCCAGGGGTGGAGGTTTGGCCTGAGCTACTGTACAACCACCTGTAGGCAGACTCTGCCTAATCAACAAACAAAAGACTGGGGCGGGGGGCGGGGTGGGGAACGGCAGCTGGGTTGGAAGGCTGCCTCAGGCTCAGTAACTTTTGACCTCACAGACCGTGTGAGGGTCTGATAGCTGAGTAGGAGAAGATTGAAGGACTTTCCACTGTCAAGGGATGCCAGGTACAGCTCTGCTGACCAGACAGGTCCAGGCTAAGGTTGGGGAAAATGGACTAGCATATGCCTGGTGAGTGCAGGGGCAAAGGGGTGGGGACCTTGCTGGCTGTGGGTTCTTGAAGGAATACAGTGTCTTTGGTTTCTGTTCAAGGACAAAGAGGACAGCTGAAGCTTGCAGCCACTGGAAGGCCCACAGGGAGCAAGAGCATTTCTAGAGTGGCCGGTTGGGGGCCCTGGCCATGGCTTGGGGGTACAAAGGACTGCCCAAGGTTGGGCCCTGGGACAGAACTCAGAAAATTGCAGTAAGAAGGGACCCGAGGTCTGGGGCATTATTCCCCATACTTTGGGACTAAAACTTGATTCTAATAATAAGCTGCTAAAAATAAAATAAAACAAAATAAAAATTAGTAAGCAAAGGAGAAAGAACTCAACCATAGACAGCTACTACAGGGATAGAGAAGATCTAGGTTAATATTCAGAAAAAGATAGTGGAGCTAAAAAAGCCTCTCCTTTTTCAATGAGAAACATTAAATGGTCCCAAGCCCAAAAAGAATTCTTGGAAGAACTTAAAAAGGCCTTTAAAAATCAAATAAGAGATCAAGTCAAAAATTAGGGAAGAAAATAAGAGAAATTGAAGAAAATCAAGAAAATTATGAAAAGAAAGCCAACCAACTGGAAATAGAGAATCAAAAACTTAAGGAAGAAAATAGTTGCTTGAAAACTAGAACTGGGCAAGGGGAAGCTAATGACTTCATAAGACTAAGAAATAATAAAACAAAAACAAAAGAAGGAAAAATAGAAGGAAATGAGAAAAAGCTCATCAGAAAAACAACCGATCTGGAGAACAGATCAAGGAGAGACAATATAAGAACTGTAGGACTGCCTAAAAGGTACAACAAAAAAAATCTCAATACAATATTACAAGAAATTATTAGGGCAAAGTGTCCTGAAGTTCTAGGACATGAAAGTAAAGCAGAAATAGAAAAAATCTACCAATCACCATCTGAAAGAGCTCCCAGGAGGAAAATTTACAGGAACATCATAGCCAAATTTAAAAGCTCCCAGGTTAAGGAGAAAATATTGGAAGCAACAAGAAAAAAAATTAAATATTGCAGAGGTACAATAAGGATTACACAAGACCTATCAGCTTCTCCACTGCAGGACTATAGGTCTTGGAACACTAAATTTCATAGAACAAAAGAGCTGGGGTTAAGCCCAAGGGTAACTTGCCCAGCAAAGTTAAGTATAATCTTGAATGGAAAAAAAAATATGGACATTTAACAAATTTAAAGACTTTCAGGTTTTTGTGACAAAAAGAGCAGAACTTAACGGAAAATCTGACATATAAGATTCAAGAGAAATATACGGTAAACATTAAAGACCAATTATAAGGGACTCAATAAGGTCAAACTGTTCACTTCTTATATGTGAAAATGTTATCAGTACTCTTATGACTATCATCATCATTTGGGTAATTTGAAAGAAAGGCTTGGGCTGAGCTGTGTATGATGGGTTGATTCTAGGAAGATAAAACAGTGTAGGGAGATATAACAAGGAGTAATAATCTCATACAAATGAGGCATAAAAGGAAGAATTAATACAAAAAAAGCAAGTAGGGATGGAGGTCTTATAGTGCTAAAACCTTACCCTCATTGCAAATGGGTTAAAGAGGGAACAACATGAGTGGAGCGCTGAAATAGTGAAGCTCCCTCAGTATGGGACAAGACCTTACCTCTCCTACCATCCACCCCCACCCTGCACCCCTTCTATATTTTTAGAAACTGCTCTGCTGAGAAAGTAGACATAAGAAATTACATCAGTAGACAGATCCCTGTAAGGTCCTGTTTTTCTAGCTTTTACTCCCTTTTTGCTGATTACCAGTCCCTGGCCTCACACATGTCTTTTTGTTCTTTGTTCTCTGATGCTGGGAAAAGATTCCGCATTTAGGATGTGAGCTCCAAACCTAGTCAATGAGAAGAGAAGCCAGTGTGGAGGGTGGGGGGAACTCTGCGTTAGGGTCTATATAACTTGCTTTGAGCTGTATGCAACACACACACACACACACACACACACACACACACACACTGCTAGCATCATCTTGGGCCATGCTGGGGTGTGTTCGTTCTCATGAGAAAGTAGTAAATTCCTTTTTGCCTTTTCTCAAGAATGGTCTCTGTCTATTTTTAATGTGAGTAGTGGTCTCAGACCCACGCAAACATATATATCTAGAAGGGTATAAAAGTCTTCTAAATTTAGAAAGGAATAAGAGGGCAAGAGGATGGGATAAGGGAGGGAATTTTAGAAGGGTGTGTAGATTAAGAATTAGGAAGGAGGAGGGAATAAGGGAGAAAGTCTCAGAAAGATAGGTAGATTAAGATGAAGGGTAAGGGGAGGGACTCTTAGAGGAGTGGGTAGATTAAAGAATCAGAGGGTAAGGTAGCAGGTAGAAGTAAATCCGAGGAATGAGGAGGGATAGGGTAAGTAGGTCAAGAAAGATAGTGAGGAAAAATAGGACGGAGGGAAATACACAAGTAGTAATCAATATCTCAGACATAGTAAAAGCTAAAATAGATTTAATTAAAAGAGAAAAACAGAGAAGCTACACTATGTGTCACCAATATTATTCAATACTGTTTTAGACCATTTAAAATAACTGAACAGTATAAAATACCTGAGATTATACCTGCCAAAACAGATACAGGAACTACATGAACATTAACATAAAATATTCTTTATACAAATAAAGTCAGATTTAAATAATTAGAAAAATATTCATTGTTCGTGGGTAGGCAAAGACAAAATAATTTTTTAAATGACAATTTTACTAACTAATCTATTTATTCAATGCCATCCCAATTAAATTACTAAAAATTATTTTACCAAATTAGAAAAAATAATAACAAAATTCATTTGGAAAAACAAAAGAATTTCAATGAAACTAAGGGGAAAAAAATGTAAAGGAGGGAGATTCAGCAGTACCAGACCTCAACTGTATTATTGGGCAGTGAATATCAAAGCTATATGTGGGTATATGTATGTAGGCATATATTTATATGTATATACATGTTTATATGTACATGTATACACATATAGTTATGTTTAATTGTAGCCTGCTCTAGGTTTCGGGGTGGGGGGAGAAAAATAAAACTAAAATGCACAGTGGAAAACAAAAGCAAAGAAAAACTGGGTAGTTTGAAAACAATGTGTAGGATTTATTACATAGGTTTTTGTGAAATGCAAATTTATTGTTTTATATTAAATCCTCTCTTATGTTCTTCTGCATACATGGAAATGTTCTTTTTTTTCTTGTTTTGTATTTAAGTTTAAAGTGAATAAAAAAAAATTTTTTAATAAAGAAAGATTGTATTCGAATGTCAGAACTTCTCTAGGCCTTTTTCCTTATCTTTAAAAGAAGGTATTGGACTAGATAACTTCTAAAATCTCTTTTAGTTTAAAAATCTATGATTCTATAAATATGTAGTTTGAAGAAGGAATATGACCAATGAAATAGAATATAAATCTTTAAAATGTCTATTAGAATATGTTTTAATTAAAAGTATCACTTTCAGGGGGTGGAGACAAGATGGTGGCTGAAAAGCAGGGATTCACTTAAGCTCTCCCCCAAATCCCTCCAAACACCTGTAAAAAATGGCTCTGAACAAAATAGCAGAGGGAAGCAGGTCTCCAGACCAGGACAGCCTGGATGGTCGCTGGGAATGGTCTGTCGCACTGTGCTGGGAGCAGAGCGCAGCCAAGCATGGGCCGTGCCAGGAGAGACCAGACTGGGAATCAGCCAGAGCAGGCCTTAGGAGCATGAATCACTGAGCTGTAGCAGTTACCAGACTTCTCAACCCATGAATGCCAAAGACCACAGAGCAGGTTAGTTGGAAAACTGCTGGATCAGAGTGACAGCAGTCTGGCCCTAACCCTGCAGGGAGCAGAGGTGGTACAGTAGCGGTGGTGGCTGCAGCAGCAGCAGCAGCAACAGGAAGCTCCTGTGGTTGCTTCCAGAGCTCCAGTGTCAGCTGCTTCCCGAGTCCCTGGCCCATACAGTGGAAGGAATCAAGTGGCAGATCAGAGCAGGAATGCAGGGAGTCCTTTGCTGGCACAGAGGCAGCCCTGCTTGAATCTGGGTCTAGGTCCTGGTTGACGGTTCTTGGGGGAGGAGAAGCACTGCTGTGGCAGAGCTTGAGGTGATGGTGGAGTAGAAGTAGCTCTGAAAACAGCAGTGCAGCCCCTCAAGCTTGGGACAAAGTACTCCCTACTCTACAAGCAGTCATACCCTGACAAAAAGCTCAAATGTCAAGTAGTTGTCTGGGAACATGACCAGCAGCACAAAAGTACTCAGACTTAAGAATCTTTTTTTGGTGACAAAGAAGATCCAAACATACAGCCAGAAGAAGTCAACAAAGTCATAGAGCCTAAATCAAAAGCCTCCAAGAAAAGTATGAATTGGGCTCAGGCCATGGAAGAGCTCAAAAAGGATTTGGAAAATCAAGTAAGAGAAGTAGAAGAAAAATTGGGAAGAGAAATAAGAATGATGCAAGAAAACCATGAAAAACAAGTCAATGACTTCCTAAAGGAGACCCAAAATAAGAAAATAACACCTTAAAAAATAGACTAACCCAAATGTCAAAAGAGCTCCAAAAAGCCAATGAGGAGAAGAATGCCTTGAAAGGCAGAATTAGCCAAATGGAAAAGGAGGTCCAAAAGACTACTGAAGAAAATACTACCTTAAAAATTAGATTGGAGCAAGTGGAGGATAGTGACTTTATGAGAAATCAAGAATTTATAAAACTGAACCAAAGGAATGAAAAAATGGAAGACAATGTAAAATATCTCATTGGAAAAACCACTGACCTGGAGAATAGATCCAGGAGAGAGAATTTAAAAATTATTGGACTACCTGCAAGCCACGATCAAAAAAAGAGCATAGACATCAACTTTCAAGAAATCATCAAGGAAAACTGCCCCAATATTCTAGAACCAGAGGGTAAAGCAGAAATTGAAAGAATCCACTGATCACCTCTTGAAAAAGATCCCAAAAAGAAAACTCCAGGAATATTGTCACCAAGTTTCAGAGTTCCCAGGTCAAGAAGAAAATATTGCAAGCAGCCCAAAGGAAACAATTTGAGTATTGTGGAAACACATTCAGGATAATACAAGATCTAGCAGCTTCTACATTAAGGGATCGAAGGACTTGGAATATGATATTCTGGAGGTCAATGGAGCTAGGATTAAAACCAAGAATCACCTACCCAGCAAAACTGAGTATCGTGCTCCAAGGCAAAATATGGATTTTCAATAAAATAGAGGACTTTCAAGCTTTCTTAGTGAAAAGACCAAAACTGAATAAAAAATTTGACTTTCAAACACAATAATCAAGAGAAGCATGAAAAGGTAAATAAGAAAGAGAAATCACAAGGGACTTACTAAAGTTGAACTGTTTTGTTTACATCCCTACAAGGAAAGATGATGTTTATAATTCATGAGACCTTTCTCAGTATTAGGGTAGTTGAAGGGAATATACATATATATAGACAGAGGGCACAGGGTGAGTTCAATTGAAGGGGTGATATCTAAAAAATAAAATTAAATTGAGGGATGAGAGAGGAATATATTGAGAGAGGGAGAAAGGGAGAGATAGAATGGGGTAAATTATCTCACATAGAAGTGGCAAGAAAAAGCAGTTCTGTTGGAAGGGAAGGGGGGCAGGTGAGGGTGAATGAGTGAATCTTGCTTTCATCAGATTTGACTTGAGGAGGATATAACATACACATTCAATTGGGTATCTTACCCCACAGGAAAGTAGGGGGAAGGGGATAATAAAGGGGGGATGATAGAAGGGAGGGCCGATAGGGGGGAGGAGGTATTCAAAAGCAAACACTTTTGAAAAGGGACAGGATAGGATGGAGGGAAATATAGTTAGTCTTTCACAACATGATTATTGTGGAAGTGTTTTGCGTATTGATACATGTGTGGCCTATGTTGAATTGCTAGCCTTCTTAGGGAGGGTGGATGGGTAGGGAAGAGAGGAGAGAATTTGGAATTCAAAGTTCTAAAAGCAGATGCTCAAAAAAAAAGGTTTTTTTGCATGCAACTGGGAAATAAGATATAAAGGCAATGGAGTATAGAAATCTATCTTGCCCTACAAGAAAGTAAGAGGAAAAGGGATTGTGGCGGGGGTGGGGGGAGTGGAGTGACAGAAGGGAGGGGTGGCTGGGGAATGGGGCAATCTGAATATATGCCATCTTGGAGTGGTGGGGAGGTTAGAAATGGGTAGAAAATTTGTAACTCAAAATTTTTTGGAAATCAATGTTGAAAACTAAAAATATTAAATAAATTATTCTCAAAAGAAAAGTATCACTCTCTGGCTGAGTCCAGTAGTAGCATTGTAGACATACAAAAAGTAAAGTTCATTTACTTAATTTTAAGGTAAATTCCTCTATTGGAATCACCTGATAGATCATCTAATAAGGGCAATATGATATGCAGAATAATTAGAAGACCACAAAAAAGGACTATCATACACATATGCATATAATGTGTCTCCTCTAGCACATTTTAAAAAGAAAGTATTTTTGCTGAAAAAAAAAAGAAATACTGTAAGAGTTCAAGGACATTTGCTTTCAAAAAAGAGAATTGTTTCTAATCATAATAATGGATAATTTAACATTAAGGTAATTTTCCTGTTAATTAAATCTTTCATGAAGGGCAAAAGTATAGGTGGAAATCTGATTTCTCTTAATAGAAATTAATTTAACCAAATTCTGAACTTGAGAAATTAATGAATTAAATCATAAATCATGAACAATTTTTATGAATTAATTCCATGGAAGAGCACCACCAAATTTACAGAATTGTAAAATACCCATGGCACCATTTTGCACTTGGAGAGTACTACTGTCAATCTCTAGTGACTACAATTTGACAGTCTATTAAAGATGTAGCATGTTGTAGTAGAACTTGGACTTGAAGTTGTGAAGGCTTGGGTTTTACTCTGACTTCTGGCACTTACTAGCTGCGATAAGTTGGGCAAATCACTCTACTTCTCTAAAGCTCATACATAAAACAGGCATAATAATGCTAACTACTTCACATGGGTTATCATCCATGTCCCATACCTTATGCATATGTATATCTCATGGTTCTGCCCTAGATCCTTCTTTTCTCTGTACGCCTTTTCCCAGTGATCTCATCAGTTTTCATAGATTCAACTATCATCTCTGTATGGATAATTCCCAATCTACACATCTAAGCATTCTCAACTGTCTACTGAACATCACTGTATGTCCCAAAGACATCTCAAATTCCATGTGTTCAAGAGAGAGCTTATCATCTTTCCCCCCTTCAATTTTCCTCTCCTTTTAACTTCCTTGAGAAGGGAAATAACATACCTCTAGTCACCAAGGTTCACAAACTAAGAGTCACTCAGGTAGTTTACTTCCCTCCCATCTAATCAGTTGCCAAGTCTTACTGATGCCACCTACTCAGCATGTCTCAAATACTTTCTCTTTCTCCTGTTAGACTGTAAGCTACTGTAAGGAGTCAGTCAGCCAAGAAGTATTTAGTAATCATCTACTACATGTCAGGCACTGTGCTAAGTAATAGGGATACAAAAAGAAGCAAAAGACAGATTCCGCTTTCAAAGAGTTTACGACCTAATAGAGCATGAATACAAAAACATTGCATGGTCCTGTAACAATAGTGATATAGGAGTAAAGCTTAGAATAAGTTGAGGCTGGCAAGGACAATAAAAGAATTAGCTTTGTTTTTATATTGGGGGAAAAGAAACGTGCATAATCAGAAAGGGAAGTGGGCTGGTCATGTACTGAGTGCAAAGAATAACCAACAGATAGCTCATGTGTTCCATGCATGTCTGTGTCATGTCATGAGGAAAGCTCCTAACAAGTTGGTTTAACCTCCTCTGGAGAATTTATAGGAAGATATGGATTAAGATTATCCAATATGAGAAGGTTTGGATAGGTTATGATCTGTCCCACTAAGAGGAATATTCACATCAGATAGATCACAGAAGTATTAAAGTATATTGGGGAAAAGATGAAGATCAAAGATGAGGATCAAAGCTCAGGTTGGATGGGATGATGATAACCAATGATAATAGAAGTACGTTTTTTCTTCTTTTTCCCTGCCAAGTAGAATGATTTTTTTTAACTCAGAAAGGACAGAACAAAAAATGGATGATAGGGATTTGATGCCCAAGGTAAGCAGGAAGGTAGCAATAAACCACCTAGCTACCCTTGATGCATTTGAGTCTCAAAGCTCAGATGAATTGAATACCAGGATAATGAAAGAGCTGGCAGGCATTCTCACTGAGTTCTTGTGGATGATCTTTGAAAGACTGTGGAAAACAGGAGAGCTTCTGACTCTGACAACTTAGTGATGAGCCTCTCTTGACTTAGCTAGGCTAAGTATTCAGATGACAAATCTATAGTACAATTATGCCAGGCCAGTTCTCAAAGCCATTTGAGCTTTGTAGCATCTGTCAGAATTTTCAGTGTTTTGGCATAGACTTTAAGAATCCAGGGTCAACTTTATGACACAATGAGGCATCAAGGTTTAACTGTAGTGGAAGGTAAAACCTTTTTTTTTTTAAATTGAAAGTTAACATATTTTTAAAAGAAATTCAAACCAATATCCAATAGACTGCTAGAGGAAAAAAGCCAAAATAGCATAATGGAATATAAAGGAATGTGTTCCTTTTGGCTACAAATTATTCGTGTATGCTTCTTGCAGTGATAATAGCCAAGAAAGATACACACAGTATCCATAAGCTACATTAGACAGAATGAAACTATTCTCATCTTATAAATCATATGGCCTTAATTAAATTGCAAGGATATTATGGAATAAAGCCCAGATTCCTATTAGGAAAATTATATTTATTTAAAGCTTCCATGAAATATGTTTGGCACTCTGTATTGCAGTCTTACAAACAATTATATTTTCATAGACTATAAAGCATACCAATTAAAAGAACTGTGAAACTCTTCATATGCTAATAAACTGCACCCTCCAGTGGAAATAAGATCGAGCCATTAAAAATTTGTGTAGTTTTCCCCCCATAGCTAATGGTATATTCAATAATTTTTTTTTTACTTTTTAAAAGAAAAATAAACTTATAGTTTTTAAAGCTGTAGCCCAATTTACTTCTACCTTTTCTATGTTCCAAGGAGATATTGATGGTTTCAAGCTGCATTATGTAAATAGGAGCATAAGTGACGGAGCAAAGCTGTAAAAGAGCTGGGGAGATAAGGAGTGGAGGACTTGGGCTACATAGACATGGATCTAGAGTCTTATTTTGCTCAGAGAATATTTTCAATTTTGTGTTTATTTTAACAGAAATAATTTTATAAATAAGTATAGGAACTATTTTAGATATATTATGCTTTTTTACCTATTAAATACTTTGGGAAAACTATTGACATTTATATTTATACTGTCTTGCAGACAAAGACAGCTCTGCAGTGGTTTGCAGGCCCTCAAAAATGTGTGTGAAGGGAGGAAGGCAGGAATTAACCTTGCCCCCCAACCGGAGAACAAGTAATGGCTCACTTTTTTTTAACAAACAGCAATCCCACAAGGTAGGTGAAATTATTATCTCCACTTTACAGTTAAGGAAAATGAAGCAAAAAGAGGTTAAGTGACTTGCTCATGGTCTCACAGCCAGTAAGTGTGTGAGGAGAGATTTGAACTCAGTCTTCCAGACTCAGGCCAAAAACTCTACCCAATGAACTACCTAGCTGCCTCCTTATCTTACCTAATACTTTACTAGTACTTAATTAGCATATTATATGTATATGTATGTGTATGTGTATATATGTAAGTATATATACCTATATGCATATATACAAATAGTATTATATAGACATATATACACATATGCACATTTACACACATAATTTATTAAGTTTTTATTTATACTGTTATGTATTTGTCTCCCCATGTAAGCTCACTGCAATTAAGGATTTTTTTCATTTTTTGTTCTTGTATTTCCTGTACCTAGCACAGTGCCAGGCATATAGCAGATGCTTAATAGATAGTTTTTTAAATTTAAACTAGTATCTGAAGAAATAGGGCTAGTGCTCTATTTAGGTCAAAGTAGTTTCGCTTGTGAGAATGAATGGCATGTACTCAGAGGGAGTAAGCAGGATCCCTGGTGGAAAGAAGAAAAGAGAGGAACTGCTGTAGCTACTTACATAAGCAACTAAAGAGGTAGAGAATAAGGAAAATATAATTTGGGGAGTTATTCAGAGTTTGTCAGGGAAAGGAAAAGAATTGTAGGACAAGAAGAGCCACAGCTGCCTCTCAGTGGGAATTTGCATGTATAGGGAAGAAAGTGTTTTTCAATTGCTAATAGAAGAATGTGAATGTTAATCATCAGTTATAAATAGATACTTTAAAGTAGAAGAATATTATTTTTTAAAACTGAAGAATTGGGGCAGAATGATAAAAAGAAGTGGTAGCATGAGGAAAGGGGGAAAGGAAGGAATCAAATCCTGGCTGGTGTGTTTCTTTTGCCTTTCACACCACCCAAGCAGACAGCAACAGAAAGGAGAGAAGAAAAAACACAGACTCTTTGAGAGGAGGAAGAGATAGTGGAAGGGAAATTTTATTTGTGATGATTTGCTACACAGTGGATGAGAAGAGCAGTACAACAAGAGAGCATGTGCTAGGAAGTAGAGGTGCTACTCTGATGATTCACTTGGGAAGAACATAAGAGAAATAATTATGGTCATAAGAAATAAGGAGTTTGTGGGCTAAAAGATCAGTCAAGAGACTGGATTTATCTTTTAGATTATTTCAGAAGAAAAAGGACCAGAGATGCTTAGAAGAAATATATGGTAATTCCACTGAGTCTTAGCAGGTGAAGTCTAATGACTGTGTTCACTATCTTTAGGAATGAAACAGTGGATGTGGAAGACCTTAGAGATTAGTAATCTTAGTAAAGTGAAGGATTTATTTGGGATATTGCTCTGTGTGTGTGTGAAAACACATATAAAGAGATATGCCTATATATACACTATACATGTAGACATTATATTGCATAATCACATATACAGGGTGTCCATAAAGTCCATGTGCAATTTAAAATAGTTGTAACTTTGTAACTATATGTGATAGAAAGGATCTGTAAAAAGCAAAAGAAAGAAGAAAACACTTAATTTTTTATTGTTCTTGTTAATTTTCAACATGTCCACCATCATTACTAATACAAAGGGTAATAGAATTCCGTAGTTCGCGGAAAACATTTTCAAGCTGATTTTCAGTAATGCCAGCAATCACATCACGTTTTCGTCCACTTGGATATGGAATTCCTGTGTGGTGCTTCTTTCTTGTACTGAGTTCTAAACCTTCTTTGGACAGCGGTGGTAGATTTTAGTTCAAGCAACCAAAGAACACAGTTTACTTTCTCTTCTAGTGAAGCCATGGGTCAACAGTAATCCTGAAAAATAAGTAATTTTTAGGGTGAATTTCTAAAAATAAAAATAAAATAAACATAAAATTTCTAAAGACAAAAATAAACTAGATACATCAAGCTTTCTAATCCTTGTTACAGATTCTTTCTATCACATATAGTTACAGAGTTACAACTATTTTAAATTGCACATGGACTTTATGGGCACCCTATATATATGTGCGTATTTATGTATATACACACACACACACACAATCATTATACACACACATAATCTCTGACTAGTCTATCCCCCACACCACTTCCTGAAGGCCAGGTGTTACATTTCACCCCTCCCCCAGGATTCTTTGGTATCTCAAAAGGGTGTGGGGTATCTAGGCTTTCTGCAAAAGGCTCCCAGCACCCATTGATAATATGGGGGCCTCTTGCACCCTAGATCTTTTTAGCCATTAACAATAAGATTAGCATTTGCAAAGAAATATTTACTTCAAAAGGTACAATCACAAATATACAAACTGACTCCAATATAGGTGACTTAATTCTCCCCCTTTCCTCCCAAACCATCTCCATCTCTGGGGAAGGGAAGAGGATTAGGCTCATAGCTTAACTCAATTATTATAGAGCCCAACCCCAAGTTCCAAGTCTAAAATTCCCTTTAGGCTCAGATCCCAGGCACTTGAGCTTCTCAGGACTCCCCCACCAGGCATGCTGGGTGGCTACAATATCCTGCCTGAAATCCTGGCTCCAAGGTTGCCATGATGCAAACTGGTCCTTTGGGCATCACTGCTGGCACCTGAAACTGAGAAGGGCAAATGAAACAAGGCAAACACCCTCAGATCCATTTCTGGGGGAAGACATCACCCATCCAGGTTTTAGTTCATGGTACCTGTGATATGGGTGAATTATAATTTTCATCCTCTAGATTCAGCAGGAAAGAGCACCAAGGAAAAAGATAGCAACTGTCTTAGTCTAGTAAGTTTTAAAGCTCCAGATAATCAAAGGAGGTACCCTCATGGTAGGAGAACACTGAGAGCAGAGTACCTCCATGTTTGGTGACCTAGGTATGCACTAGGGACAGGGAAAGCTCCACTTTGTTCATACACACACACACACACACACACACACACACACACATACATATCATTAAAAAAGTTAGAAAGGAACTTCTAAAAGTAACAATCAAGCTGAGGATAATTTCTTTCGGTCATGGAAGAGACAGTAAAGGTGGAAGGAAGAAGGGAGGTTATAGAAAATCTTTTTTATAGGAGGTATTACGTCTTTGCCACACTTGAAACATTCTTGACTACCCATTAAGATTGATAGGGTTTCTTTGAATTACTTTCATAGCACAACTTTTGCTGTCCCAAATAGCAGATAAAGTTGTTTTCTTAAAAACAAACAAAAAAAAAACTTAGCACATGGTTAACCCATTCCTCCCTTTATCACAGGTTTATGCTATGTGTGTGTTGTTCATAAATATATCTCCCAACACTTTCTTTTCAAGGTTTAGTTCAGATTTTACATTCTCCATTAAGCCTTTTCTCCCTCTTTCCTACCTCTCCCCTCCCAGCTGCACGCCTCCCTCCCCACACATCTGGAGATCATCTTCTAGACCTTAGATTTTTTGTAACACTGTGAGCACTTCCTTTATATTTATTATGTTGTCTTTTTTTTTTAACATGCCTTTGGCCTCCTGCTGTATATGTCCTCATCTCCCTATCTCATTAAGTTGCAATCTCCTTTCTGGGTTAGGGCTATCTAGTTTCATAATTATATGCCCAACAAGTGCCTTGTGTGGAGTAGATACAACAAATATCTGAATGAACTGAAAGAGGACAGCTGTGAAAATCACTCATGATTACGTCATAATTAAAGGGAAGCAGGTACAACTGGGCTAGCTTTATGTTTAAGCTCTTTAACATGGCATTCAAAGTCCTCTATAGTCTGATTCCAGCCTACCTTTCCAATCTAATCCTAAACTACATCCTTCATGTAACCTGCACTCTAGCCAAACTGGACTACTTGTTATTCTTGTGCTTTCCCCCCGCTGTGACATTGCTTGTTTCTTTTCTTATAAGTGAAATGCTTTTCCCTGTGAATGGACTTCAAGGGGCCTGGGGAGATGGGAAAAAATGCAAGAGAAAACAGAAAAAGCAAATAGGAAAGAACAGTAGTTGTAGCTAGGAACCAGCAATAATAAAGTAACAACACAACAATAATTCTAGCTACCATACAATACTTTAAGGTTTAGAAATCCTCTTACATGTATCAATTCATTTGATCCTCAAAATCCTGTGAAATGGGTGTTTTATAAATGATAACGAGACTGGTCAAACTTGCATCTTTTCAGACACTATGCTACTAATGAGAAACAAAAGGGATTTTCGCGCTTTTAAAAAATCAGAAATATCCTTTTCTGAGGTCCATAGGGAAGGAAAAGAAGTAGAACACTGGTGGAAAGGGGAAAAGAGAAGGACAGCAAGCTCAGTACAGAAGGTTCTCAACATCATGTAGTTGGAGACATGTTAAAGCATAAGGAAGAAAAGAAAAGGGAAATGGAGTTTTTAAAAAATCAAAAAGGCCAAGTTACATCCAGGCAAAGATGGTATAAAGCATAGTTATATAACCCCTCTCCCAAAGCCCATTGGTATGGTTTCTCCTCTTTGTGGGGATGAATGCCCTACCCTATGAGAGTAGATGGGGGCAAGTTGGTGGGAGCTGGACAACCCCAGCCTTCTTCAGTCTTTTTGGGGGACTCTTCAGGCTTCAAGTCTTTCCAGTCTTTTCCTTTCGTAACCTGAAGTGGGGTTGGACTCCTCCATCTTCTTTATCTAAGCTGGAAGCCTGAAGTGCCTGTAGCAAATTTATGTTCAAAGAAGATCAAAAAAGAGTGAAGCGTAAAGAGTCCCAAGAGGACTGCAGGCCATTGCTCCCTGACTTCTCGCCAACTCCTCCCGGATCCTCATACAAGGCAGGACACTTATCTCCCCCATGAGGAGACAGTCCCATACCAATGAGCTTTGCAATAGGGGTTACAACTAAAATTAGGAACACATATGAAATCAGCCACAATGTATTTATTAAGTACCTATTAAGTGCTAGCACTCTGAAAGGTATTGATGCTACAAAGGTAAAGTCAAAATAGTTTCTGCCTTCAAGGAGTTTACATTCTAATGGGGGATACAACAGGCATATATATTGTTAGACAGATAATACACAGGAGGCACAGGAGGTTTGGACTCCAGCCTCTAACAGGTTCACTCTTGATTTGGTCAGACAGGAAAGACAGCTTCAAAGGGGTTAATAACAAGCTTTATTCTATTCTAGTTTTCTCTAACAGTATTGCTGATAACAGAAGCACTGCAAACTCCTACAATATTCTCTAATCATCCTTCTCGCAGGGGCAGGCAAGAAGAGGGGGGCAACTACCCCTATGTCTTGATGGGGACAATAGAGACAGGCACAACTTGTGCACTCAACCCTAAAGCGTTCCCCTAAATCCCCTCAAGCCTCAATGGGGGCCGGTTGAGTCAAACACAGATTCCCCCTTCCTGATCCTTGATGGGGGCCGATCAAGGCGCACAGCATCACAGCTTGTACATTCAACCACAAAGGTTCCCCAACTCACCAACCACTGACCACCTATTTTATAGGGTATCAGACAAAGAAGGCATATTGCCAGCAATAGCCTCACAAGTTTCCGTCATCTCATCCCTGTATCTCACTGCGCAGTCACAGTGGATGTTTACAGTGCAGCACACGTTTATATTATTTATCCTTATATAATGCTGCACAAGTATGGTAGAGATGTTTTGAACCATGGGCCTCGGAACTCATATCTAATACCTCGGAAACAGATTGTTATGGCCACGGATCCTGGGAAACTGAGGTTATTATGGCCATAGATCCTGGGAAACTGAACTCTAAGAAATAGTAACAAAAACCTACTTTACACACACTAAAATCCACCTTATCTACACTAAAATTAACCTTATATATATATATATATACATATTTATGCACATATATATGTACATATAAAACATATACAAAACATACAAGGGCAAGGCCTCTGGAGTTTAAGTAGAGGAGGAAGGGTGACAGTACAGTTGAACTGTAGGAAAATGACTTTAGCAGTTGTATGGATTTGAAGTAGAAGGAGACTTGAGGCAGGTGGACTCCTTAGAAGGGTATTACAATAATCCAGAAGAAAAGTCATGGAGGCTTGAACTAAGATGGCAGCTGTTTGAGTAGAGAAATATAAGAGATGTAAAGGAGGTGGAAATGCCAAGGTTTGGTGTTGACTTTGACATATCTATGAAACACCCAACTGGAAATGTCTAATAGACAATTTATAATGCGAGACTGGAGCTCAGGAGAGAAACTATGGCTGGATATATAGATCTAGGAGTTGTCTGTACAAGGATTATAATAAACCCCTGGCAGCAAGGTCACCAAGTAAGAATATAGAGAGAAAATAAGAGGGCCCAGGACAGAGCCTTGGGGTATACTCAGAGTTAGAGGGTGGGATTTGGATGATGATCTAGCAAATGAGATTAAAAATCAGGTAAAGTTGGAGAGAGCTGGTTTCAGGTTTCACCTCTGCCACTTACTGAACACTCCAGGCAAATTACTTAAGCTCTATTTTCTTCATGAAAGAGGTCGATGGAGACTCTGAAGTTAGAGGATGAGGTTTCAAAACCCACTTCTCTTGCTAACTACAGACATGCTCTGGGATAAGTCACTATTCATTCTCTGAGCCTCAGTCTCCTCATCTCTAAAAGGAGAGGACTAGATAAGATGGCCATCTCAGGACACCTTCAGCTTTCAATCTATGAGGCTGTTTATCTACTAAGCCAGAGGTGGGACAAGTCATGAACAAGTCCTCAATTTCCATCACTGGTGGAGAGATTTCCCCACTCTGACAAAATCAAAGACCTTTAGAGGCATCTAAATGTCATAGTTGATAGGGCACTGGACTTGGACTTGGGAAGATCTGAGTTCAAATCTAGATTCAGCCACTTACTAGATGTGTAGCCCTGGGAAATCACTTAACCTGTCTTGGCTTCCTCAGTTTTCTATAAAACAGGGATAATAATAACACCTTTGTGCCAGGGTTGTTGTGAGGATCAGATGAGATATTTGTAAAGTGCTTAGCATAGTTCTTGGCACATAGTAGGCACCTTTCTTCCTTTGAGTACTCATGTACACATCCACAAAATCTCTCCAATCTGCCCCCTTTAACATACTATATCTCTTTCCTGTTAAAAAAGCTTGTGTGGCTCCCCATTAAGTTTAGCTTAAAAGAGAAACTCCACTGGACTCTTCTTGAGACTTAAAGTCATAAACCATCCAGGTCCATCCTATCAGAGGTAAATAATATGAAATAAGCCTGGAAATGCAGGCTGGTTCTATATACAAACCTGAGCTTTCAGAAGATTACTTCAGTGGCTTTATAGAGGATGACTTGATAAGAAAGACTAGAAATTGAGAGACTAATTAATAGTCCAGACAGGTAGTAAGGACGGCACTGAATCCCATCTGATTCACCAAGCATTTATTAAATTAAATGCCTATTGTATGCCAGATAATGTGCTAGGTGCTGGGGATACATAAACAGAAAAGAAACAGGCCCTGCCCTCAAAAAGTTTGTTATACTGGGGATGGGAACAGCATGTACACATAGAAGTAATGAATGGAGGTAGAGCACTAGGGAAGGGGAAAAGCACTTAATAGGTACCTACTCTGTGCCTGGCAGTAGACTAAGAGCTTTACACTTATTATCTCATGACGATCCTTAGAGATGGATGCTATTATTATCTCTGTTTTACAGTGGAGGAAACTGAGACAGATGGAGGTGAAGTGACTTGCCTGCGGTTTCCCAGGTAGTAAGTGTCTGAGGCTGGATTTGAATTCAAAGGTTTTTGGACTCACACCTGGTGCTCTATCTGCTTAGTGACCTTAAGCCTCGCAGCTGGGGATTCAGAAAAGACCTATTGAGGTGACATTCTTAAAGAGAGGTAGAGGTTTCTGACAAAGAGAACTGGGGAAGCAGAGAATTCCAAGTCTGAAGCTTTCAACCTCAAGGCATGGAAATTAGAAGGGAATGTTTGACTGGATTGTAGAGTCCAGGGAGTAATTTGTGAGCTACTATTTTGAGCTCAAATACTGCATGGTCTTTATTTATCTTCCTTTCCAAACTCTGGATATGGTTTTCTGGCTCTCTGTCTCTCTCTCCCTCTGCCACTCTCTGTCTCTCTCTCCCCTTCTCTCCCTCCCTCTTTACACCCCTCTCTCTTTCTTACCCAGAATATTTTAGTGATTTTTGATACCTATTTTCTTTTATGCTACAGCTTTTGTGCAGTTGATTTATTTAAGATCTTCCTCCCTGTCCCTATAGATACACTATAAATTTATCAGGGTCAGGGAATTTCTGTGACCCATTTTGTATCCTCAGTGATATTTAGTAGAAGGCTCATCATGTAGCAGAAGCCAAGGAAATAATCTAAATTTAATTTTTCAATATAAGGTTATCTTAATGCTAAGTAAAAATAGGAACTAAGGAAACATGATGAACCGAAATGTTATATTGCCTGCCTAAAGATATATACCTTTTGTGAAAATGTATCAAATAATTCTTTATATGTCTGAAAGTGGTATAATACCTTATAGAAAAAGTTTTCCATGGTACATAGTTCTGATTATTTTACGTGAGAATGTGTATTTCATTGCCATCATTTTCTATCAATTACAGTACAGGTGTCTCTCACTTATTGAAATACACGTCATTTTTATTTTATTTTTTTACCCAAAAGGGATTTTCCTCATTTTACTTGACTTCTATAAAATTATCTAGATATACAGTACTTTTGGGGATGGGGGATTTCTTATTAATTGTATTAGAAACTTTAGTGAAGAAGAGCCTAGATGATGACTGGCAGATGACCTTTTTATCTTCTCTCTGTAACACTGCAGAACTTTGAATTCTAGGATTTCGGCTCAATCTTTGGCGATTATCAACCATCACAACCTCAGACATCAGGACTTTTTCTTATTCTTGTACTTCTGACAATTCTAATATCCATTTATTACTGAATTTTGTTCTTCTCTTTTTTAATTTGGATGGATGGTCACCATGTAATAGGTTGCAATTTCACACTTTGCCAGCAGGTGATATCATCTAGCACATATTCCAGCTTGGAATTCTTGGTGATGATGATAAGTGTAACTCATAGCTGTCTAAATCCATTCAAGAACTTTCTTTACAACAATTCTGTGAAATAGACAGTACAAATATTAAGTAGTGCAAATATCTACTTTACAGATGAGGAACTTGAGGCTTACAGGTTATGATTTGTTTAGGATCACACAACTAGAAAGTTGTTAGGGTTTGGGATCCAGATCTTCTATTCAAAATATAGAGGTCTTTCCACAACAAAATATGTCCTAATATGTCCTTCTCTCCTATCTTAATCAAGAAGTATTTAATATTTTACTTTTTATCTGATCCATTTTGCATTTAGAAATGAATTCAAATGAGAATAGATTTTTTTTCAGTAATTATTATTGATAACCACTTTGAAGAAAAGTCTAATTTGAAGTGTATAATGGCCCAAGAGGGTATTTTTAAGAGTCTTCAAGGGGAGGATGGGCTTTAGGCTGATTGAGGGTATCATTACCTCCACCTAATTTTGCTTCTAATATACTTACCTTTAGATTAGTGTTTTTCTCTCTGCTCTATGTACAGTATGTACATGTAGTAAAGCTAAGACAATCCATGACAAAGGCAGCATGACTGAAGGGAAAATGCATTTGTAGAATATTGACAAAAAGAGTATCCTTTTAAGAAGGAAACTAAAAAGATGAAGGAAAGGTTTCCATTAAGAAAATTAAGTTTGACAGCACAAATATTACATTAATAAATGTACAATACGTTCATTATGTCTTTCTCATGTACTACTTCTTCCATGAAACCTTTCCTGATCCCTCAAATTGAAGGAGATATTCCCCTCTTCAAATTTACTGAAACTATTATTTCTGGATCCCCTCTTTCACCCTATAATGTGTTACCTTATATCAAATTTTGTGTTCATATCTTATCCTTAGAGGAAAGATTCTGGTTTCACATTTGTATTTCAGGTTCGTAGTATATTACAGATGCTTAATAAATGTTTGTCCAAGTGACCCACAATATGTAAAGCCCTTATAGCTATAGAGGGATCAGTTCTTAAGGTCTCTAAAAGATGATATGATACAAAAGGATGGAACAACACTGTTAATCAAAAAAAAAAAATAAAAAAAAATATATATATACATATATATATATATATATGAAAAGGGTATCCTTGATCATGGTATTAGTATGTAAGACACAGACTTTCTCAAGCAATATTTCAAGGCAGATCACGTCTTTATCATCACAAAATGGACTGACAGACGTAGAGAATACAAGATCCCATTATGCTTAGTGATTATTGACTATAGAAAAAAACTTTTGAAGGTGGAGCCAAGGAAAGCAGGGACTATCATGAGCTCCCCACCAAGTTCCTCCAAAAACTAATAAAAAATGGCTCTAAACTAATTCTAGAACTGCAGAACCCACAAAATAGCAGAGGGAAGCAGGGCTCCAGCCCAGGACAGCCTGGATGGTTGCTCTGTGAGGTCTATCACGCATGGAGCTGGGAGCAGAGCTGAGCCGAGCAGAGCCCAGCATGGGCCGCGTGGACCAACCAGACCGGGAGCCAGGGGGAGCGGGCCCTAGCGCCCTGAATCAGTGAGCTGCGGCAGTCCCCAGACTTCTCAACCCACAAACACCAAAGACAACAGAGAAGGTAAGTGGGAAAAGCTGCTGGGGACAGGGTGATAGAGTTCCAGGTTCAGCCACCATCCTGGGGGCAGCGGAGGTGGGGCAGCTACAGAACTACAGCTGCAGTTGCTTCTGGCCCCAGGCCTATCTAGTGGGAGGAATTAAGTGGCAGATCAGAGCAGGAGTGCAGAGCCTGCTGAAGATCTGAGTCCAGTCTGGGTTGGGGGTTCTTGGGGAAGGAGGAGTGCTGGTGTGGCAGAGCTGGCTGAATAGAAATAGCTCTGAAAACAACTGCACATCCCCCCAAGCTTGGAACAAAGTACTCTTTACTCTACAAGCAGTCATACCCCGCTGAAAAACTCAAGGGTCAATTAAGTTGGCTGAGAACATGGTCAGGCAGCGAAAACGTACCCAGATTCAGTCTCAGACTTTGGAATCTCTCTTTGGTGACAAAGCAGACCAAAATATACAGCCAGAAGAAGTCAACAAAGTCAAAGAGCCTACAACAAAAGCCTCCAAGAAAAGCATGAACTGGTCTCAGGCCATGGAAGAGCTCAAAAAGGATTTGAAAAAGCAAGTTGGAAAAGTAGAGGAAAAATTGGGAAGAGAAATGAGAAGGATGTGAGAAAACCATGAAAAACAAGTCAATGACTTGCTAAAGGAGACCCAAAAAAATACTGAAAAAATACTGAAGAAAACAGCACCTTAAAAAATAGACTAACTCAAAAGGCAAAAGAGTTCCAAAAAGCCAATGAGGAGAAGAATGCCTTGAAAGGCAGAATTAGCCAAATGGAAAAGGATGTCCAAAAGACCACTGAAGAAAATACTACCTTAAAAATTAGATTGCAGCAAGTGGAAGCTAGTGACTTGATGAGAAATCAAGATATTATAAAACAGAACCAAAGGAATGAAAAAGTGGAAGACAATGTGAAATATCTCATTAGAAAAACCACTGAGCTGGAAAATAGATCCAGGAGAGAGAATTTAAAAATTATCAGACTACCTGAAAGCCATGATCAAAAAAAGAGCCTAGATATCATCTTTCAAGAAATTATCAAGGAGAACTGCCCTGATATTCTAGAGCCACACGGCAAAATAGAAATTGAAAGAATCCACCGATCAACTTCTCAAATAGATCCCAAAAAGAAATCTCCTAGGAATGTTGTTGCCAAATTCCAGAGCTCCCAGATCAAGGAGAAAATACTGCAAGCAGCCAGAAAGAAACAATTTGAGTATTGTGGAAAAATAATCAGAATAACCCAAGATTTAACAGCTTCTACATTAAGAGATTGAAGGGCTTGGAATGTGATATTCTGGAGGTCAGTGGAGCTAGGATTGAAACCAAGAATCACCTACCCAACAAAACTGAGTATCATGCTCCAAGGCAAAATATTGACTTTCAATAAAATAGAGGACTTTCAAGCTTTCTTAGTGAAAAGACCAGAGCTGAATAGAAAATTTGACTTTCAAACACAAGAGTCAAGAGAAGCATGAAAAGGTAATCAAGAAAAAGAACAAGAAAAAAAAGAGAGAGAGGTTTGGGATTTGGCCTTGTGATTCTGGAAGGTCAGGGCCTGGAGCTGTGGGCATGCCCTTCCCCCTCTCTCTGTTAGAAGATAATGAACTTCCTGTGAGCTATTTGTTCTCTGCTCCGGGAAAGTCTCTCCCCCCCCCCCCATTTCTTCTCCTAGACTTTCAGAT